>NW_028249355.1:0-84788 GCF_964263255.1 Lissotriton vulgaris
ATTCTAGCAAAGTATATTTCCACCAGTTATTATTTTCACCTCAAGTTTCAAAAAATAATTTAAAGGTCAAATATAATTTGTGATGCAATGGCATGGCTAGACACCTATGTGGTTATACATGTTTCGCTCTGCTCCTGCAAGGCTGGGTGCCATCCCGAATCATCTGATACTTTGGGCACTGGTGTTGCCTGCAGTTGCTCTGGCATAATCTCTTGGCATGCATGAGAGACGGCTGCTTTCAGAGTGTGCTGTGGGACTGAAACAATCTGTGCATCCACATCATTTTGCCAAGTATCTCCGAGGCCCCATTCACCACCCTGAGAGTGAGTCACAGAAGGCCCCCACTAGCAACAAAGTATGGTGTTGTGAAATTATTTTATTGAATTCATAAATGTCAGTGCAAACACAGCTGAATACAAGCAGAAAAAGTATAGAAGAGTAATACAATTTTCAAGTGAAATACATCTGAATCCAAAAATAGGGAGGGGAGGAGCCAGCATAACAGGCAATCAAAAAAGCCAGAAGTGCAAGCTGTACCTACCAAGATGGACCGTCTGCTTTCTCCCAAGCATAGTCCAGGCAGCCGACAAGTGAAAGGGCATAGAAATGGGAGGTAAGCGGAAGTAAATGTACACTGTAAATTCTTGCCCCACCCAACTTGGATGACTGTGAATTGGGTTCAACTCAATGCATGGCACAGTTCACCCCCAAGCGGGGAGTAGCACCTTATACATATAGTAGAGCCCAGTGGGTAACATTGGCCTCAAAATACTGCCTGACTGCTTTTGAGTCACTGCAGTCAGCTGTTGATAGGCCATGTGGTATGAGTGACTTTCTTGAACTATTTCAGGTATTGCCTTCTAGGGGCATGGGGGATGCAGGTACCTCCTGAAACTAATAGCATCTTAAATGTCACTCCCTTGTTTTAGTGTCAAGGAGTGGACCAGAAACCTCCATCTGTTTCAGGTGTGGAATGGCTCTCACAAGGGGTCCAAGGAGGCACTGTGATCTGGGCAATCTCTGAAACATGATCAAGTGGCTTCTTGTAATCAAATGAGCAGGCAATAACAAAGCAGTCACATGATCCTGCACACCTGCATCCCAAAGTAAATTGGTCAAAGTTTTACTGCTGATTGAGGTCCCCAACAAGGCAACGGTGTATAAAATTGACAGTGTAGCTATGGATGTTGACCTCTTGTATGAAAATCAATGTAAGCTCACAGTGAGAGTTACATTCACAGGGAGTGCCATTAGAGAGCTATGCCCTAACTTGGAATCACTGCATACATAGATCACTGACCTCACAGGCAGGGTACAATTCTCGGAATACCAAGCTGAGGACTCGGAAGACTGCAATTGTAAGAATAATAACCCAGGGTTGGGGCTACCAAAGGGAACTGAGAGCAAGAAAATTGAGTCAACTTTTGAAACATGTATTGATAAGACTGATCTTTGCATTGGACAGGGCCATGTAATGCTGACCAGACGCTGACCACTGGGCACACCCCTCAATCAGTTCTCGTGCATTTGAGACATTACAAATAAAGGGTACAATCTTTTAGTAGTCATGTAGAGGTGGGCCTCAGCCAGGTCTACCAGTGCTAGGGGTTCGACCTTCTCTGCACACAAGTCCTCAGACCAGTAAATAGAGGTTGGCACGGAAACTGAAATGTCAAAAGAGATATTTATTAAACCTCATGAGGTGGAACTACATTCACACAACACCCTTCGGTAGAGTATGAAGTAGCACAAGGAGTAGAAGAACCATGGGTCTTTTATACCCACTCAGGGGCTCAAAAGAGGGCGGTACAAGCTCACATAGGAGAGTTACATACATAAATGGTCATACTGAAATGCACAGTCAAAAAAGGAGGAGCTAACAGTTGCTGACTTCAGTAAAAATATCCTGACAGTAACAAACCTAAACAGGTGTATGGGCAGCTACAGACTTATCTGCACATGTGCAGAGTAGCAGAGGCTAAGTATAGCACAAGGGCAAACAACAGAGAAGAAGGAAAGAGCACATGGCAGACAAAATGGCTGCCGGAAACAAGATGGCTTCAACTAAATGCTAACATCGATCTCTGCTAAATTTCCACAGACGACCCTTTTAGCATTAGCTGAAGACAATCACATTTTAGAGGAGTCTAAATATATGGCATGTATATCGATTTGCATCAATTGATCAATTTCTTTGTCTAATATGCATCGGGCATTCATTTGTGCAACATTACTTTTAGCAGGTGTACAGGCAGTAATACGGACGGAGCAAAGCAATGGAACACATTGTATACATAGGCAGCATGTCAGCAGAATTGCAAACAGTATACACAGGACTGTTAACAGTTTCCAGGTAACAAGTAGTGTCCAAAACCAGCTAGCAAAAGTCCATGTGTCAGTATCAGGGTGGATTTAAGCAGCAATTTTATGCAATTTGGAGATCGCATCAAAAACTGAAGGGGCATGATCCGGTATGTAAATACAGCTACTACTTCTGATGATGTGACATGCAACACCTCGATTAGCCAAAACCACAACAAAACCTTACGGTTTTGGAGCACCACAATCCTTGCAATATGCAGTTCCTCTGTGATGTTTCCAAGTGCCATAGCTGTCTGGTTGGTCACAGGTTCTACGACACAAGTCAATTGTCTTATTTTCCTACTGTTCAAAGCAGCACCAACAAAAAAGAACAGTCCCAAATTGAAATCAAAGTATTGCTGTAGTGCAGAGTCAGTCTGGTCCCCCTCATCATTACTTATTGTTTTTAGAAATGCCATCAAACAATCGATAGTCCTTGTGGTATGATGCAGATGCCAGAAACACAGGAGGTAGTGAAAAGGACAATTAACAGACTCCAGACCATCCAACAGGTAGATGGTAATATCCCTTGTTCCCACAGATAAAATATGTATTATGAGAAGACGTGGAACTACTATTGCTACTACCGTCAATGGTCAAAACCTGAGTACATACGCTTCTTCTTACTGTAATTTTCCCAACACTGTTCAGACACAAATCTGCTCGGGCTCTGATGACAGCTATTACAAATGGCCAATTACCCTTAGTAGTTCAAGCATTTGGGTAAACATAACGTGTAGGTCTCCGCCAGCTAGCTCAGAGGTCACTGGAAACTTTCTTGACTGAATAGGAAGTGATCAGCTTCCCTGGCTCAGACAAGAAGGGATTCAGCTTCCGACAACCGCATACACATGACAACTTTGCTCCCTCAGAATAAGAGTCATTCTCTAGAGTCGTGTGAAACAATAGACAGCTATTTCACTCAGTCAGATGTGCATACTTAGTTTCACCAGGGTGCAGAGAATAGAGAGACGGGCGTTTTCAATAAATGGTATTATTTATTGATCAGTCTTCCTTCTCATGCAAGAGAAATGAATTGCCACAATTGCAATACTTAATGTAAAGTAAAGAACGTACAGTAAAAGGCGTATTATGAAATAATACTGTAAAAGCATTGATATGGTTTCTTAGCCATAAGACACTTTAAAATGGATAAAATATATATACATATATACATAGGCTAACGTGCTCAACTGGTGCTTCTAAACTACGCCTACCCCGGTGTACCTGACCTAAGCCTAATACGTGGGAAGGAGTAAGTTAGTAGCAGTTTAAGTTAAGTAGGTTTGTTGCCAAGGATCTGTTCAATAATTCTCTCTAAGGGTTTAGTCAGCACTGTACCTTGGGAATAGAATGTAGGAGGTCTGGTATCTCTCTCTCAGGACTCGATATTCCAGTCACCCGCAAGGGTAGGCTGGAAACGCCGGAGCTGGATTTTCTCAGCAGGAGAAAAGACAGCGTCTTTCTCAGCGCGTCAAAGAGGAAGGGCAGCGTCCGTGGGCACTCCGCGTCTGCTGGGCTCTCGGCAAGTAGATTAGCTGCTCTGCTCCAGAACCAGCACCGTGTGTTTGCTTAAGGCAACATTGGTATATTTATACCTAAAAGGTGCTGAGTTTGACGTAAGGTTTGGACATAAGACGTCAATAAAGATGTCACTAAGAACTGGCCGTTCTTACAGTGCTCGCAGGAGTTCTATTACAAATCAAAACAAAGCGGGGATTTCCCAGGTTGCTGGAGGTTTGGTGTGTCGAAAGAACTCGGTGTGCTCTCTAGGAAACTAAGGAAGTAGCTTCTGCCATGCCTTGGCCTGCAGGGGCGATTTACTGAAATATGGTTCTGATTATTATGCCATTATAGGGATATTATTGATTATAGCCGTATAGGGGCATAAAGTCACAATATTGAATTGGGTTCCTAGATAAAACACATCAGGATTGAACTTGAATGAAGAGTTCTGATTTGACCTATCATTATCATGATTGTTGGTTGCTTTTATTGTATATGTACATTTTGTATGTGTGTAACATGGCCTGCTGTTTTTAGAGGGCATGCTGCCCTCTTAGGTTTAAGTGTATTTTAACAGACTAGTTCTTTCTTTTTACACAAAAATTGGGTTTTCTTTTTTGCAGTCAGGGGGAGTAGAAAAAGGAACTCTATACTCCTAGCTCAGCTGTGGTGGATAGAGGTGGGCCTGGAGGGGGCCACCTACCCTCCTCTTTTATTTGGAATATTCTTATAAACACTTTGGTGGATGATGTTGTTTTTGGAAACATGGGTAACTATTTATTGTACCAATCTGTGTATTCTTTTCTTCATATGGGAGTTCCTCATAAAGTACTACGTATGGAATGCGTTGACACACTGAAGGTACAAAAAACATTTAGCCCACTTGAGCTTTATGCTTTGATTATTTGGTGCATTTTTTACTAAGATATGAGCTGTGAAGTTTGTAATGATCACTTGGGCTGAAGTTAGGTTATCTATTTCTGTGACATACTGATGTGTCTCTTACATACTGTTTTGTAAAATGTACAGCAAACATTTAAGTCAACCCACATATTTGAATGATTCCATTATGAATGAAATTGTTTTAATTTTTTTTGTAATGGAGCACCAGTTACCATTGAGTCAAATAGATATGATTTGGTGCTGTATTTATTACAGTTATTTTACTTTTGATTAGGAATACATTCCAATTATAATTTTGTTCAATACTGGAGTATATTATGTGCATTGTTATTACACTATATAGATGTATGTCCATTCAAAGATGGTGCACATTTTTGTGAACTGTGTTGGTCCTCTCTCTATCTATATGGTGCGCACTTCATGGAGTAGTGGTACACGTTAGAATACCTTGTGTGAACACATACCCTTGCACAACTGTGAAATTATGTCTGCATGATGTTTAGCATATGCTTACTCCTGAAAAGGATACCTGTCCAGTACAAAATGCTATATTTTGACATACTTTACAACTTTTCCCACTTTGTATATGCACTGCACAATGTAGCACACATCCAATTTCCAAAAGTTTGGAGACATGCTCTATCATATTGCCTGCTTCAAGGAAGCATATGCTTTTGATGCACAACCCTATCTCTCAAAGTTAGCATGTAGGTATTTGCATCAAAGCATAGTAAAGACAGAACCATCCATGGAATGCCCTATTGAGGTGAAGTAGCTCCATGTTGAGAAAAGTTCTATTTTGTGCTACATTTGGGATATTTTCCAGCACAAAAAAAAGATTTGATATGAAACAAAATTGCAAGTAAATGTGAGGCCTGATGATATGTGATCTTCAGTCTTCAGTAAGCCTAGTGAGGACAGATGTTAAATAGATAATGTAAACTGACACATAAGGTCAAAAATTACGTTTAGATTTAAGTTCTGACCTACCAGAAGTACACAGATTTCTACAGCCAGTGGCAGCTGCCTTGGAATTGGATGGTAGAGCAGGGGGTTAACAAAAAAATAAACTTACCTGTGAACACCGCCACCACCGCCTCTGACCTCTTCTCCTTCCTCTTCTCTTGGCACTGGCAGCATGGAAAGAAGCACCCAGGCTCCCAGACTGTGCATTAAAGCCTGGTGGAGATCATGCAAGTGAGCAAGACAGCTTGGCCCGACCTTAGGGAGCGCAAACCACTCCTACCTCCGCCATGGCCAGGCCAGCCCCGCCACGCCCTAACCCAGCATAGAGTTTGCAGCGAAAAATACATTGATAGTCCCTATTTTTGTATTTCAAACAACATGTTATTCTCATTTTATTTCTAAGCACTGCTCAAAGAGCTTTGGGGCGATGCTCCTCCTGCATAGTGGAGGAGCTAGCACTGCCTACAGCACACCCATTATGGTAAGATAACATTCAAATTCTCTCAAAATAAGGATAAGTGTGGTCACGATCATTTGGCGAGCATGAAATCCTCATACTGTCTATGATATTGAAACATTTATTTGATTAGATACCATCATTGCAAAAGAATAATTAACATCACTAATAAGCTGTAACTAGCTCGGTTACCAAGGTAATACAAGGACACTATAAATAATAGTTTGTTCATTGCTCTTGGCATATGCCTTGTATGTGACTTTTGAAAAGAACATTCTCGATGATAAGAAGAACAGTTTTACTTTTCAGTCTTTTCCTAGTTGCTGCTCGTCCAATGATATGCAACCAGAATATTGTTGTCAAAATATTATCTGACATAAATATGTTGTCTTAAATATCGCCCTTTTAGTATTAAATCTTTTTATTAAGCAACAAATGAAAACATTGCATCGTGTACAGCCACCAGCACTTGCATAAGCATAAGACGGTCAAGGACAGTTCCAAAGCATGAACATGGCTAATAGACGTTCCAACTGTGAGTACTAACACAGCAAGCCGCCTAAAACCCATCCGGCCCGGTAGCGTCATTAAGGCTGAAGTGCAGGTGCACGTCGCAATGATAATGAAACATGCATAAAGGAGGGAAAAAGGAAGAAAGAAAAACAAACCCCTGGCCCCCACAGGACATAAAAATCTACATGCAGAGGGAAAATATTTAAGCAAATGATATTTAAGACACAGTGTCTATATCGGAGATTTGTATGTCTATGATATTTTGGCATACATACCATTGAATTAAGTGTACACTTTCTACTAGATTTCACAAGTAAATACGGATTCGTGCACAATGAGGAAACTTTCATTTGAAACATGTTACACTGATTTTAAGCTATAATAAACACAATGCATACCTTGCTTGCAGGACAGCAAAGAGCTTTCGGAAAGAGATACATTATCTGAAAACAATAGCCCAGATTGAAAGATGTATGTTTATATAATTATTAAGGTATTCTCAACTCTCAGCTATGGTTGTGCAAATATTTATCCACCTACATATAGTTGTATTTAAGCATTCCAGCTTGTGGATGACAGGCAAAGGGTATAACGTGGGTGTATCAAATTGGTTTTGCCCATTTAGCCACCTGAAGTTTTCATTTTTCACTATCTGGTTTTTAGATGTTTGCTCTGGGTGTGGCTACATACCTGAGTCTTATAATAACGTACTGCCAGTGTCCATCCTTTAAGATAAGGCTGCAGTTGCACAGCTAGGGTAGGGAGCACTGGGATGGTTACACATGGAAATGTGCACAAGCTTGTGCCCACTTTTGCAGGCTGTGCAAGTAAGACTACTGTCATGTGAAGCCCAATAATTTGGCACAAGTATCTTTGCTCAGAAGGGAAATCATAGTACATTTATAATGCATTGTCTTATACTTATGGGTGAAATCTGTCCTGAAGCATAGTTTCACTCTATCTTAGCCTACACAGTCCAGCAAGGTATCGTACTGGGGTATAACATGTAACCTGAGTTTTATTTTGCAGTTGCAAACATACTAAATACACATCTTATAGGACTTCAGAAACTTTCATATTTCTCTGACGCAGCTCTCAATCAGATTTCAGAGCCTGTGTATCTCCCCTACTGGGCCCAGTTAACTACTCTACTTCCTAGCAGAGTGGAAAAGGCCTCCCCTCACAAAAGGAGCAATTATCAGTGATTGACCAAGTTGCTGCTGGGAGAGGAGGGGGGGGGGATTTCATCTAAAAATTAGCATGTCACACTGCACCTGGGCTAGGACAGAAAGGGTCCACTAAATCAAACAGGAGGCCCAGACCTCTTGAGGGAACACAGGAGGAGCTGGCTTTGACGTTTTGGTTTGATAGGTTGAGGGAGTGATTTAAGCTGAGCTGAGGCGCTCAGAGGAGCACTTTCCAGAGAAAGACTGAAGCCTTATGATGGCTTGTCCCAGAATGCTGTGGAGGAGTGTTGGGACAGGGTTGGAAGGATGTGTGGCATCCTCGGATTCACTAGGGGTTCCTTGCATCTAGAACCTTCCACCTCCACTTAAAACCTCTGCCCAGTGGAGAGACAGTTGAGAAGACCCTCGGCCTGAGAGCTAACAATGGAGAAAAGGATGACTAGCTGGAAAGAAAATCCACCTTATGCCCTGCCAAGATGGACAAAAGACTTTCTCACCAGCTGAAGGATAGTACTATGATGGGCCTCTCTACTGCCAGTGGTGTTGCCCCCCTTATGCTCCCTGAGGACCAGTTGAGGAAAGACCTGGACTCCCCTGGCCATTGGGGGCTCTGCAAGATGGCCTGGAGACCATGCTGCTTGGAGAGTACAGGAAGGAGGGTGTTCTGCTGGCTAGTTGCAGATGCCCTCACCAGTAACAAGGGGGGGGGGGACTAGGAGCCAGGCAGGGGTGAAGACTTGCACAGGGAGAAAGATACTCAAGATCCCAATGAAATGCGTCCTTTTAGAGGCCTGATGAAAATGTCCCTTGTGGCTTGATTTGACCACTAGGAGCAAAAACAACCACATCATATGAAAATCATCCCAGCATGCCTAGGAAGTTTGGTCTCAGAAATTAAAGAGAATAAGCGTGTTGTGCTGCCCATTTCGGATTCCTCGTGGGAAGGCCAGTCCTCTGGGGTTCACCGTAATACCCTTTATCTTATTTGGATTAAGAGAGGGCATGCATGGGCCCTTTCCCCGCACAGGGTATTTTGCCCCAGGGTCCCAATCTCCTGGTACCCAGACCATTAGTCATTTTCCTGGGTCACAATGAATAGAATTTTGTGTGCTGTGACTACTCCTGCGCCTGGGGAGGAGAGGCAGGTCACAACAGCTATTTGCTGCCCTGGCCATGCTGCTTGAATTCATGGAGATTCAGCACGGCAGCTCCCACCACAGGTGGGAGCCCAAAAGAAAGGCTGACTCCACCCAGCAGAAGCACAAAAGAACTGCGACCGGCTTGTGCATGGCAGCAGAGAATGGGTGCTGTGCCAAGAAGTTGACAGGGCTGCGGTGGGCTTGGGGCTTCCCCCATCAACCCCCAATGAGTTTCAGGGTGCCCTGGGAGATACTGGAGCACCCAGAAGATATAAAACATAAAATGAAGACAAACAATATGAAAAGCAGCTAATAAAATAGTTACCTCTCCAGTTCCAGATGTCAGATTCATATTGACAAAAGAAAATTAAAAATATAGATTGACTAACTTGTGAGCCTTAGACTCAGCTGGAGCAGTGCATGAATTCTGACCGCCAAAGGCCAAACATGCTTTCCAGAGCAAGTGGGCACAACACCAGGTCCAAGATAGCATTGAGAGGAAAGAGGGAAATAAATACAATTGGAGAAAAGAAAGGAGACCTTTCTGGACAGCTGTGTTCCTCACAGTGATTCCCTGTAGTATTTCTTCACATTAATGCTCTATCTATTTCTCTCTCACGTCACATTCAATAGTTTCAAATCACTATGAACATAGAACACACAAACAGTAGGAGTTATTACTTGCACACAGCTAATTCTCAACTTTCTGTAATGCATTTTTTTCTGACATCACACACATACCTACTCAAGGGTTACCTTCAAAACCTAATACCAAGTATTTACTGGTTTTTGTTTTCAAATTTCAAATTTTGAGTCCAATTCCTACAAGTGAAACACAGTTAGTGCACTAAATAAGTTCAAAATAAACTCTTTTTTTGAATCACAGTTCAATACAAGTGCTAGCCTGACAGAGACACAGCATGCACAACGATGTAGCAGAGAGGAAATGAAGAGCCGGTAACCGAGGAGTACCGCCCGCTGAGAGGGCTGTGTGGTCCTTACTGCTTGGTGATGTTTAGCTGTATTTAGGCGGGACGGCGGCCCAGACTTCCCGGGGTCTGACAGGACTGGCCCACACCCAATATTCATACATCAGAATGCCCAAGTCCACCAGTACGTGCCACCAGTGAACCACAAATGCTGCCCCTGCTGCACCGGCCCCATCAAACTGCTGAGACATATGGGGCAGATCACAGATCCCAACACAGTGCAGTCCTTGCTAACAGCAGTTCTGGCTATCCGCACCACACAGTGCAGGATATCCATCATTAGGATCGCCCTTATGGTAAGAACTGTACGAAGGGGGGGCCTGCGGTGAAGAAGCAGAGGTTTAGGCCCCATTGCACTGTTAGAACCCAGGCTAACAGAAGCGGTCCAACTCTCTTTGGGCATCGTTTGCAGACCAGGTGTGCTCCTCGGCCTCAGCCTGACCAGGTAGCACCCACGGAGAACTTTCCTCCCCCAGCAAAAACCGGGGTTCCTCACAACCCATCTCGCATCAACCTTAATTCCAATCAATGAAGGGGCAAAGGACTAAAGTCAGATCACTGGCTGCAGCCAGCATACAGCAGGGAAGTGATCCTCGAGCAAAAGGAAAATGTGAGGATTCACCCCAGGGCTCACCCCAAACCATAGCTCTTAGAGAGGAAGCACGTGGAGAAAGTGAGATACCATAGCCACTCCACCCAACATCAATGGTACTCGAACCACAGCCAGCCTCCAGTGGTGCAAAGACCGACACCCTCAGAGGGCCGGGAGAATATCTAAATACTCAACACAAGACAATACAGTATCTTCAAGACAGCTGGAGCCTTCCTTATAAGGTGTACAATCGGTTCAGTCTGTACAGGCTGAGGCAGGCACACACCATGAGCAAAAATAGAGCTGGACCAAATAGTAGCCCTGACAAGAGCTCAGCCATGAGCAGAACCACCAAGGACATTCAAAACTCAAATAACTTTGGAATTGCCACACCCCTAGCTCCAACCTTTATAACCTCTATAAGCAGATACTTCACATAAATGTCCACTTCAAATAAGGAATGCACCGCAGGAATTCTGGATGAATAAGTACTTCCTGCACTGAAATTATAGGCTGATCGACAGAACAATCCTAGGAACACAACCTCACACCACAAAACATACTGAATAACTGGGGACAACACCATATATCCTATGCACCATACCAGGTACAATGTGCAGGTCGCCTACTACAGACAAAGAGATAATCAACATAATTAGGATATCTTTGGCATCATTGCCAGCTATTCATGTCAATGATGGAGGGGAGGTAGAGATCTTGAAGAACACACATAACCTCATGGCAGTTGTGTCTATAGAGATCTGTTCAATGTGCATAAGCTCCCTTTTTCACAGTGTTACATCTCTACCTACAAACTACTGCAATGCAAAGCTGCAAGCACAGCTGTGAGCACAGCAGGGGTGCAATTCCATCACGAAGCATCAGAGTAAGTGACAAAAGAAGCGATGGTGGAGGACCTGCGTACTCTTGCCACAATCAATCTAAAGGCTATGGTGACTTACTCATGGACAGACAACTCATCTTGCTAACTGGTAGCCAGCAAAATTGCCACACACAGGTAGAGGGCATCAATAGCCATGGGAAAGAACTAAAGTAATCATTCAGCAGTGTTAAATTTCATCCTCAAACTAGCCGACTTCAACCCCAACAAGATTTGCTACTTGGCAGGTACAATAAATGCTCCTGCGTGGCAGTCACGCAAGCTGGAGCTTCAGATGGACACCATGCAGGCTATTAGCATGGTAATATCTGAGATGACAGTAAGAAAAAATTGACAAACTAGAGACTAATCTTGGCTCCCAAGGCAACAACTACTCATGTCTCCAAATCCTGCAAAAACTCAGTACACTCCCGGATGATATTATGTCATTAGTCACTGAGCTGAAGATCTGGCAGTCACCTATAAACTCCGCTAAGCCAAACCCGTTGGCTTCTTGTGCAGGATTAAATAACACTCCGCAAGCCATGCCAGATTGGACACTCAAACCAGCCAAATGTGGTAGTACTGATACTTTTATCTGGTCTCACTGTGGAACTGCAACCGAAGTCCCAATCAACATACATGCTCCAGTCAATCAAACCCAGAGACTACAGCTTCCTCAGAAATCCCATTTGAAACCAAAGTTATTACTTACTTAGTCTTGTCTACCCAATCTCATGTAGTAACAAAGGCGGAGGCAAAGCCTGTGTCTCACTTGGCCACAAGAACAGGGAAGAAGCTGTTTACAATTAGGAACATGGATCCAAGCATCAATGCCCTGCTTTAAGCCTGGTCAGGCAACTTGTAACACTATTCAACTGGGATGCCACAGAGGCAAGGACATTGCCTACAGCAGACAAGTTCAAGGTGGAACATCCCAGATGTGTGCACCAGTTGAACTACCTTAAAAAGAACATCTTTGGCTAGGAATAAAGGCCCAGCTCATAACAGAGAGGCTACAAACTGCTATACCAACCATTACATCACAGTGTTTATCCCAGAACACACTTCACAAGGGAGTATGGACACTCTAAATGGGTCAAATATCTTCCTAGTTCTGCAACACATTCTAGAATTAGCACAATACGCATCAGATGATCTGACACAGGTACAATTAAAATCTATGAGTTGTAATACATCAAGAGAAGTGACCATGGCCTCCTGGAAAAACAGCACAGTTGCCCAAAAGATAAAAGCAGAAATACCTCAATTTGCTAGCTGGAGGATCTGGGTTCAGGTGCCAGAACAAGAAAGGTACCTGCACACGTTGATGTGAAGCTGCAGCAAAAAGCTGAAGCAACAGCAAGTCGAATGTGTATATTAAGAAGCATCCCTTCAGTTCCACCTAGTAATGGCTTTCCTAGCTTGAGAATTAGGTGTGCTTTGTCCACAAAGAGGCCAAATGTAGCATGTAGCAGCATGGCAGACTCACGAACTCCACACTGCACAAGTGACTGGGATTGGCTAACAGCCAATTTGGCAAGGAAGTCTGCAACCTATTCCTAGCATCCAGACAGAAAACCAGATGACACCTCACAATAAAGCCAGGGCAAAGCCCCTAATGATTATATCCTGGAATGTATTTGGGCTCATGTCTAAGATAAACAACAGTGAAGCATTGATTTTTATGCAGAGTGGAGACTTGCTATATTTAAAAGAAACATGGCCATTGTCCCCACTACTAATCCAGGCCTTTGCAGAATTTCAGCACCAGGCCCAAAAGATCCACTTATTCAGTAGTCCCTCCGGAGGTCTAGCCATCTATGTTACTTTGGTGTTGGCAATAACATCAGTTAAAATCAACCCAACCACGGATAAGGTACATGCTGCATCACTGTTGGATCTGAAACTGAAGGGACACTTGACATCAATACTGTTAATAAATGCAAAGAGAGCCTAGGCTTGACAAGATGAAATAACTTGCAGGTACCCTGGAAAAGCTAATTTACGACTACCCCACCAGTAAGATAATAATTACGAGTCTGAGCGAGTCTAAGCACGGAAAGCAGAATGAAGCAGCAGCGCGTTGAATCCCATGCCGGCTTCCTGTGACTCCCGCACAGATCCCTCGGCTAAATCCTCGGCCAAATCCCCTCGGAAAATTCCCTGAAAACAATCAGGGAGGTCGGAGCACTTTCAAGATTCCGCTCTTATCGGATTACCGCCGGACTGTGAAAAGAAGTCGTGGAGTCAGGTAAGTTGTAAACTTCTTCTTTTATTGCCAACAGGACGCAGATATCAGAAATACAACCTCTCCATGTAACCTCTAACTGTCGTCCTCCACATTCCAGAACTCCTATGTAGAAGAGTTCTGGTCATACATCATAAGCAGAACCCAACACATCTTTCCCCTATACAGAACAGAAAACTTGATACAAATACAGCATAATAAAAAATTTAAAACATTTCACAGAACAGAGAAAATAATTATTTTTGGATATATTATAATACTTATTAAAATCATATAAACAATATTTCATGAGCAAGAATAATGAAGTACAAATCACAACTACTTATACATTACACAGTCATGAAATTTATTAGGTGTATTTGTTGATCTAGTAGAGTGTTCACGAAGATGAGAACTGGAAGATGTCGAAGGTAGATCAGCACAAGTGATGGTTTGATTAGTATTCATTTTCTTAAATTCTTTGTCGCACTCATTACACCATTTGAAAACAACATTTTTCTTTAGAAGATTCCTCATATGAAAAGTTTTCGAAGAACAATTGGGAACAAACCTTGCATAGAACTCAATTAGCCCCATGAAAGATCTTAGTTGATCTTTGTCAACTGGAACACAAAAATCTTCTATAGCTTAAATCAAACTAGGTTTTGGTTCAACCCCTTTCTCTGATAGTTTATACCACAAATAATCCAGAGTCTACATTCATTTTGCATTTTTCTACACTTAGTGTAATACCTTTTTCCTTCAAAATGTTAAAGACTTTAGTTAAAACTTCATCATGCTCACATTGATTCGAACCATAAATTAACACATCATCCTGAAAGGCCATAGCCCCAGGGATGTTTTAAACATGCCTTCAACAATTCTCTGGAAAACTGTCAAAGCAGATGCCAAACCAAATGCCATTCGTTCGAATTGAAACAATCCTTCTGGGGCAATGAAGGCAGTATAATATCGTGAATCAGGATGAAGGTCAACCTGATGATAGGCTGACGTCATGTCAAGTAGACTACATTTTTTACTATTATTAAGGTTACTAGTCATCTCAGTTATATTTGGCAATGGATATTGATCTATCCAGATGTTACGATTCAACTTGCGAAGGTCAACACCATTGCGAAGGGAACCATTGGCCTTGCGCGCTAGAACTATGGGGGACACCCAATCGGAGGATTCTATGGGTTCTATGACACCAGACGCAAAAAGTTTGTCTAGTTCATTTTTTAGTCCCTCTCGCAATGCCAATGGCACCCTGCGAACTTTATGTACAACTGGTTGACTGTCATCAATCAATCTAATTTTGTGATTAAAACCTTTAATTAAGCCTAACTTGTCGTTAAAGATTTCTGTATTAGCAGTTACCCTTGGTTCATCTTTGAGTGCATGCACCAAAATCAAATCCTTCTTCAGTATGACCTGTTCAGGATCATTGGGATCCAGAATAATTCCCAAATTACCCCGGTCTTTCCAACCCAAAAGACATGAATCGTCTTTAGCAACATACACAATTCCAAGGGTATGATTACCTTTGAAACATAGACTTGCATCAAATTCACCCACAACATTTATGTTTTTGCCACCATACGCAAAAGGTTTAACAATAGAGCGTCTTAAAGCATGACCTTGTGATTTAAATAGATTGTCCCATATCTTATCTGATATGAGAGTGAATGGAGTTCCTGAATTAACTAAAACCTTATGGTCAACTCCATTAATAGATAATGTACACAGTGGTCGTTTATTTTCAGATGCAATTACTGCAATGACATCAGAATTGTGGGAATCCGACAAAGTGCAGATTTGGTCTTCCTCACTTGACGATGATACATACGAAAGTTGCTCAATATTCATGACTTTTTTCGTGGATGATGTGCTTGGTTTGTTGAATGATTACGGCTTGATGATAGATTTGCAAGCACTAGCAAAATAACCTTTCTTTTGACATTTACTACACGTATTGTTAAGGGCTGGACAAAACTTGGCATTTCCAAGGTGAGAACCACTTCCGCAACGATAACACTCCCAACGTTTACCAGGTTTAGAATTAAAGTCAGAACCATCTCTTTTTTCTTTATGTTTATCCTTTAATGAGCTTTTGGATTTGCTTTTAATCGCAGGAACCATTGGTGCTTGACTATCAGAACTGGAAATAGACATTTGCTCCAAATGAGAAGAAGTATTTTCAAGTCCTACTGCTATTTCCAAGGCTTTTTGTAGTGACAGGTTTGGTTTGTTCAGAAGGGCTTCCTGGATTTTTTGCTGTTAGTTTTTCCACTAACTGCTCTCTTAATATTTCTTCCTCAAAGGTTTTGTAATCGCAGGATTCAGCTAAAATACGTAAAGCACCCACATAAGTAGTGGCAGACTCACCAGAAAGTTGTGCTCTCTTTCTAAATTTGTGTCTCTAAGGTAATGTTTTTACATGCTTTGAATCTGTTATCAAGAGATTTAATTGCTGTGGCATACTCATCTACACCTCTGGGATCACCTTCACCTCCAGGTAAAAGTACAATTACTTTTGTCGTGTGTTTTAAAATGGTGCGACCCTCAGATCCAAGACAGTGCCTTATTATTGCGAATTTCTTTTTATGCTTGAACAAATCGCCATCTAGAGCCTCCAAATACATTTCAAAACTTTCTTTCCACTTGTCCCAGTCCAACACAGGAGAAGAAGGATTTGGGGAAAATACAGGAGGAGCTGTTAATGACTGCTGAATGGGGGCCATGGCGACTGTTCAAAAAGAAACAAAAATCTAAAATACTGTTTGCTTATTTAAATAAATGTGAACAAACACTCCAAAAAATTATTTATTTATTTGTAGTGAAAAATAAGCTACCCTTTATTAATTGTGTTCAGGGTCCTGGAATAAGCTTATTCCTGTAGAAAAATATATTGCCCTTTATTTATTGTACAGGGGGCTTGAAAGTTAACTTTTCTTAGAAAAAGGAGAAGAAAAACTGCAAGATGTTTATTTCACTTTAATTCCAGAACTCCTATGTAGAAGACTTCTGGTCATACTTCATAAGCAGAACCCAACACACTGCCATTGCCGAACTGCCACTGAATGCCACTGAAACGCCTGCAGGTCACAAGCGTGTTTGGAAAGGAGGAACCTGCCTGCCCACCTTTGCCCGCGGCTCGGAGGAGAAGCTATGCCAGGCCGGGGGCCGGGATTTTTGAGACGGAATTGCCGGAGTTGGAACCAAGGTGTTGGAGCCTGGGTTGAGCCTGGGTTTTGCCCGAAGCCAGGAGCTGTGTTGAGTTGAGCCGGTGTGGCGCTGCGACTGGGGTGGCCATGTACTTCCCACCCCCTGCACCTTGTTTATGGTTACATACCGATCCTTGCTCACCGCTCTCCCGCCCTCTCGGCTCTCACCTTCTCCATCTGCCTTTCTTCGGACGACAGACGGAGTGGAGCTGGTGACTGGAGCAGGAGTTGAGCCGAGTAGAGCTGAGCAGAGCAGCGACTCCTCCGCTCCCCCAGCTGTGGTATCTACGCTTCCTTCACTTCATATCAACTCAGAGGCAACCCTAAGGCAAGGCAACCCCAAGGCAATCTCAAGGCAAACATCCAGAAACACTTAGAAAGGAGCGGGAGGAGTAGAGAGGTGTGGTGATCAGTGGGCCAGAAGGGGTAGAGTGGTGCAGTGAGAGGTGCAGCCAGAGATGCTGGAGGTGCTGGAGTCAGGACACCAGGTCACTCCAGGCAGGTAAAGAGACCAAGCCATTTCAGCGCGAGAACTTTTCCACTCCATCTCCCCCTGTCCCCTGTTTCCTGCCCCCTGCCTCCATGCCTCATGCCCCCACCCCTGTCCCCTGCATCCTGCCTCTTTGCCCCCTCACTCCCCTGCATACATCAGGGAGGAACTGTGCCATTGCAAAGCAGCAAAGGCGACAAAAGCAGCAACAGGGACAATGACAGCGACAGTAAAAAATAGAAAAAGCAGACCACAGAATGCATCCAGTCTCCAGCCTTCTTGCCCAAGGACCAGGCACTAGCTGAAAAGAATCAGATAAACTTACCTGACTTAATATTCAGGGCCAATACCAGCTACAATAATAGTTACAATATCAGCTTCAGCTTTAAGCCTCAGGACCACCAGGACCCTCAGCATTGCCGAACAAGGGAGGGACACCTGGACCCACTTGTATTTCTGGGACCCCTGACCTCAGACCTTAGAGCAAGAACCCGGTGCAAGAACAATCATGTAGACAGAGAACATGGGTCTGGCCCAGCCCCAGCCCCAGGTCAACTACCACCATCAAATCTGCAAGACGCCAAAAATCTAAGAAGTTGTACCCCCCTGACAAAGGAAGTGCAAGTTCCTGTTCGATCCCCAGGGATGGGCAACAATAGGGAGAGCAGCAATCTAACTATACTCTATCTTCAAGTACAAAGATCAGAAATAAGAACATAAATTCATCCCTAAATCTTAGTGAATGCACCTCAATCGTTAACAGCAATAGTCCTAGAGGCAATAATGATATTAGAAACTACTTTCAACAATCGACCAAACTGGGCTACCCTGGCAATCCTGAAAAATTAGCTGACACACCCCGCCACGTAACTGGCATCAAAATCACCAAAACCATTGCTAACACATGAGCATGTCCTAAAATACACAGAACGCACAGCTTTCTCCAGAAATTATTATAGTCAAGGCCAACAGCGCACTAGCAAAAGAAATCTTAAGTGATCATGGCCCGCTTTGCCCAAACAACTAAGGAACCTGCACATCAGTGCCCACAAACTCAGACAGAGGATCCAAGGAAGCTCTCTCCGCTACCTCCTCAGAGGAAAGTGAGGCAACCGAGGAGTTTTCTCCCTTAGCACAATACATTATGGATATCACAGACAGTTGCATACTTTTGAAGCCTCATCTGGACCCCCAGGCTTCCTCTTTCACGTCCACTGAGCCCGTTGAGCCCGGTGAGCCCAGGGGTGATAACTTTTCTCCCAAATGAAGTTCTGACTCTAACCAAAGCATACTCAGTGCTAATGAACCATGGTCGCCCGGCTCGCAAAAATGGATACAGTCTTGGCGCCACAAAACATAGAAAATCATCTTGTACTGATCAACAAAGCTCTGATTTCAATGGCAAATGCAGCCTGAAAGCATGCAGACAAATTAGACACTTAAATAAACATATTGCAATCAGTTGCTAGTCTGATCTGCGAATTGGACTTGAAAATGGAACTTTTAAAATCCCTGAAACGCAGAGCCGAACAACACAGACGTAAAGGTAAAACAAGATGGCTGCAGATGCTCCTCAATACTGCAGAACTTGGAAAATCTCCCAGAAATAATGAACACTTTAGTTACGGACCTTAAGTGCGTAGTCAACAGGTGGACGAGCAACAAACCATGCCTCCCCCACGATAATCCCACCCAGAGTCCAAGCAGGATGGCCACACAAACAAATATGATAAAAGCCATATATGAGTCATCAGGGCCTATGGGCGAACAAACTAACAATATAAGAACAGAAGACCCGCACCCTACATTGGCCCCACAGCTAAGGCTACAGGACAATCAGGTTAGATCAGAAAAAGCGCAGGAAATCTCAAGGCATGATAGCAATAACCTCAAAAGTCCGGCAACAATGTCTTGGCCTTGAAAATCAATTCACAGTCCAAATCTCAATCCAGTTTCACCCCTGACAACGGCCCTGGAAAATCAGACCATCCAACATCACCAACTTTAGAATTCCAATACTTGTCCAGGAAAAAGAAGAAAAAATTGAAAACGTTAAACAAAACAAAAAATGGTAAAAGCTCCTCCACAGGGTGCATCAAGCATTGGCTTGTACCAGAAAACATATATGGCCCACACATTGAAGATCCATGTCAAGAATTGAAGGACCACCTGGGCCTTAACACAGCAGGGTCCCCAGCAATTAAAGAAGACAATGCCAGCACCATAAGCATTCAACAAGGAACATCCAAACCTGATAACACATATAATCCTGCCCCTGCATAGCCAATAGCTCATAAGGAGCCCCACTTTGGAAACAAATCATTCAATCAATGGGAGATGAAAACTGCTCAAGCAAGCACTAACGACCCTCCTTTCCTCCTGGATCACATCCCTACCCTTAGGAGTGACTCGCAAATTAGTACCTCAAGCACAAACCGGACCAGGGAGGGACCTGCCTCCCGCGAATATTAAATTCGGAATTCTATAGAGCCCTTAGATGTTACCAAGGCAATCTGCAACCAAATCCACCACCTTAAGGACCATGCCACAGACCGAGAAAAGCAGAAAGTATTGTTATATCCTGAATATACCTCACAGGGGAATTGGGACATCCTCAACAGACGAAACCTTCTGAAGCTTTCCGAAAACATTCCAGGTTTGGAAAATATAAATACAACTGATATTGAAACAGTGGCACTTTACAGCCCAGAACCAAGTGAAACAAATGAAACAACTGAGATAACTTTCTCCAACCTGATGATGGTAGAACTCTCAGAGGATATAAAATGCAACTGGACAATTGGGACATAAAAATCAAGCCCTCACTTGCCACTAAATATCCAGAGATCCAGAAAAATAACATGCCATGTACTCGACAGGGAGAACAATATTTGAATGGTTAGAAATGGATGAACAGTAAACACTTAACTCTACTAACCACTGAATCCATCTTACATGGCGCCATAGGTGGCCCAAAAACGATTGTGCAGAGAAACAGTCAAATTCAAATTACTAAACGCATAGAAGAAGGCAACCGCTCCTGTTCAACTAAGGGGATTAGTGCCAAAGATTGGTCCTGGATCCCACTGGCCTTAAACAGGACCTACCCACGACAAGGGGCACCTTCTGGATCCTGTCCTCACCAACATCATGGACATTACCACTGCCCCCCCCTTCCCCTTCCTTGGACAGACCACTTTTTAATTCCCATCTCTTGGTATTTCCTCATATCACCTACCCAACATCCCAAAACCCGGGTCACCGACCGGCGCTGGCACAAACTTGTGCCAGGCGAATGGACCACCATTCTCAGGGACTCTACCCTTGCCCCTACCACCGATCCGGTCAACGCCGATAAACAGTTCAACTCTTGGCTTAAATCTTCATTGGACAAACTCCTCCCCAAAACTACTACCCTCAAGCATACCAAAAGAGTGAGCCCTGCCCCTTGGTACACTCCGGAGCTCAATCTTTTACGGAAGGAATGTAAAAGAACGGAGCGCTCCTGGAGGAAGGATAAGTCAATTGTCAAGAAGGATGCCTATCATACCTCATTAAAAAATTACAAGATCGCTCTTCGCAAGACAAAAAGTATAATCTTCCAAGAAAGGATAGAAAACTCCTCTTGCTCCAGCAAGGAATCTTTTATCATTTTAAAAGAACTTCTTAAGGTCCCAGATTCTGGACTTAGAACTCCACCAGACCCCAAAGCAGATGAGGAAAAATGCCTTAAACTGGCCAACTTCTTCGAGGAGAAGATCCAGAAAATCCTTGCCTCCATCCCATCCACTAACTTGAGCGAGGAAAAAGAAATCAACACTACTCCCATCTCTCCCCATCTAACTTCCTGGGGATCAGTGACTGTCGAAGAGGTCGAAAGCGCGCTAGATACCATCAAAAGTGGATCTCCTAGGGACCCTGTTCCGCTACGTATCCTTAAGAAAGTAGCCCCCACCATTGTCCCCACCCTTACCCATCTCATTAACGCCTCATTGCTACAGGGAATTGTTCCCTCCAGCTGGAAGGCGGCGGTCGTCAAGGCGCTATTGAAAAAACCCTCCCTGGACCCCTCGGACCTGGCCAACTACAGGCCAATCTCCCTTCTCCCCGGAACCAGTAAGATTGCTGAAAAGCTCGTGAATACAAAACTTTCACAATATCTGGAAACCAACAATCTGCTTAAAAGCTCGCAGACTGGATTCCGCCCAGGGCAGGGCACTGACATCGCCCTCCTCGCAGCGGTGGAGGAGGCCAGAGCAATTCTGGACGCGGGAGGATCAGCGGCAGTGATCCTCCTGGACCTCAGTGCGGCCTTCGACACCGTTAACCATCGGCTCCTTATTCACCGACTTAGGAATATCGGTGTGGAGGGAACTGCGCTGACCTGGCTTACTTCCTTCCTGGGACAACGCTCCTTTCAGGTCTGGGAGAACGACACCCGCTCCCCCGAAACACCCCTCCAATGTGGCGTGCCTCAGGGTTCTTCCCTGAGCCCGACATTATTCAAAGTCTACATGTCCCCATTGGAGGAGGTTGTCAACCCGTTCGGAGTGAGTATCGTCAGCTATGCTGATGATACTCAATTAGTGGAGTCCTTATCTCACCCAAGTCAAGAACCAGCGGACTTATACAACTGTCTGACGCAAATACAAGGATGGATGAATAGCTCGTCTTTGAAACTTAACGGTTCAAAGACAGATATTCTACTCCTTGGCCAGAAGGGGCTGTCCCTTTCACAGAACATCTGGCCCACCTGCCTGGGTGAACCCCCCGATCCGAAGTCCGAGATTAAAAGCCTGGGTATTTGGCTCGAAAAAGATCTGTCTTTCAAGACGCAAGCCAAAAAAGTTGCCGGGACGTGCTTTGAGCTCCTCAAATCGATCAGGAAGATTCTGCCCTTACTTCCTCCTACCTCCCAAAAACTGTTAATCCAAGGCCTTATTTTATCAAGGTTGGATTACAGTAACACCATCTACCTAGGCGCTCCTGAGGCAACCTTGGACAAATTACAAAGGATCCAGAATGCCGCGGCCCGGATCCGCACCAATACTCCTGCCAGAGCCTCGGCCAAACCAGCCCTGAAGCTCCTCCACTGGCTCCCAGTGAGAGAGCGAGTGAAGTTCAAGGCCCTATGTCTGGCTCACAGACTTCTACAAGACAAAGGCCCCCCTATTTTAAGAAAATTTATTAGGCCCTACAAAGCCCCAAGATCCTTACGATCCGATCAGGAATATCTTATCACCATCCCTAGAGTTAAGAAGGCGCGTACGGGTGGAAGGCGCTTCTCTGTCCACACTGCCCGTCTTTGGAACTCGCTACCCCGTGACCTTAGAACAGAACCAGACTATCTCCGATTCAGGAAGTGGCTGAAAACGCACCTTTTTCCCTAATTCGACTCCCCCCTCGCCCCACTGACCTTCAGATGTATGGATCTTAGCGCTGGGATACTCACAGGTGACTACGCGCTTTATAAAATTTAATAATAATAATAATAATAAACTCTAGCTCCTAATATTAGGCCACTACCAAGCAATCCGTCAATACTGCCAAAGATCAGCTACACCTCAAACAACAGCCCAGTCCACTATAGAAGTCCCTCTGATAACAATCAAACGATCAATAGTATGACTTGGAACGTCGCAGGGATACACAGCTGCAAGTACATTCCTTGCTGGAGCAGACATAATCTGTGCCCACGAAACATGGCCTACTTCATCTATACCAATAGGGGACTACGTTAAATATTTCAAACCCGCAATAAAAGACAACATTTTTGGGAGACTATCAGGGGGCATTTCAACATACGTCAAGCATGTGCTGAAAGTACACTTCTCACTAATAAAGAACGCCTCAGAAATGTTTTTGGCTGGAACTCTGAAAGGTTGAGCATGATAAATGGCCCAATAAAAATACTCTTAATCAATGTCTATTTTAATTGCCCTGGGCCGGGTTCGAAGGACAAACTTAATTGATTATTAAACAAGATTGGAACTCTGCTATTGCAGTATGCAGGCATGGACTCCATCATTCTTGGTGACTTTAACATGCATGGCATAGGGCTGAACGTACCTGAAAGCCACTCCAATGGGAGCACCGGAAGAGTCATCGCCCTAATGCAGGCATACAACCTGGTAACGACACACTCTTTAACCACAAAAGTCAACTCAGGAGCATTGATAGCACCCACTTACAACAACTGGACTACAATAGAATATATCTTACTAAGTGAGAGCATACAAAAACATATGTTAAACTATGAAGTTCAACCCCGGAACGAAAGTGACCATGCCGCCCCAATCTTACAGTTATCCATCACTGTGAAAATCTGTTACACTCTTTGCTGCATAGGGGCCACAAAAGGGGAAGAGCTATACAGACTCCTTAGCAGAATAAAATAGGGGCCGCTCCCAAGTCATAAGTCTGCCTCATGGAAATCGACGTGGAAAGGCTGGCAGACCGGTCCCGATGATAAGAGCCATGTAGAGGAATATGGTACACTTGTCTACGATTTAGCATCTCTTCTTCGGGGGAGCATTACACATAGAATCAACAAAAACCCCGCACATAAACTGGGACATCAACCGGCAAGCAAGGAAGGCTCCAAACAACTAAATTCCAAATGCAGGGCCTATCGGGCAACCAGGTCCGAGTCTGCCAAAAAGGAACTAAATTTAGCTGCCAGGAGCCACTCATTACTGGTTTGGTAGGTAAAACGCAAACTTACAGAGGCAAAATGGCTGAAGATATTCGAGTTGCTTGTACCTAATAAATCCCAAGAATTTGGGCAATATTTAAACAAGATAATCCACGGGACCTTCAATAGAGAGAAACAAATTGATGCAAGCACTGGGACAGCCCATGTGAATACCCTTTACACCGACGTCTCAAATCCAATTTCAACAGAAACAACTCTTGGGAGGTAATCTAGCAAAATGACAACAAAACTTATGGAATCTCTTGCCGTTTACACCCCCCAGAAGGCTCCTGGAGGGAGTGTCAAAGTAACTCCGCCCTCGTCCCCGCCACTCCGCTGGACGGCGTCTTCGAGTCGACTAACCGTGAGTTGTTCTCAACCCCCCCTTTCTTTCTGATTAGTGAAGAAGTATCTTGTTTGTTGGGAAGCCGATCCTGGTAATGAATAACGGATCTGCTTTTTGATTTTGTCTCCCCGCATAGCGATTGATGTTCGAGACATGTCGAGCAGTTTTGCCCTGTCTGGTTCTGTTTATATTTATATTTAGGATCAAGTAAGTGGTTTTCCCGTTGTAATTGCGGTCCTTTGTAGACCCCCCGAATGAGCCAGCCCAATAAGTGACTTCTTTACCCTGTCTTTGCAGTACCGCACGCAACTCCTCCAAACCAGTACGCCTATGGTGTCCATCCTTCCCGATTCAGATTAGTAAGTGCTGATAACTTTCAGAATATAAGGTTTGGTACGTTACCCCAGTACACCAATCCACTGACCAATGTTACTATCTTTTGCCCACAGCGGTTTCGCTCGAACTTATATCCCCTGTTAAAGTGATACAGGCATTGACAACCTCTGTTGACCGTGTTTAGGATATTGGTTATCCGTTTCTACAGCCTGTTTCTGTAGATATCCCAGGCCATCTGTGTTTTTAACTAAGGTGAGCATCACGGACATTTATGTGCTGGTCTGAATCATTTAACCACCTTTACCTAGTCTGACCTCTCCACTCGGCAATTATTATGAGTCACTTTTCAGAACCACCTTAAGTGTACTTTCTGAATCCCCTTTTCTAGAATGACCAAAGGCTCCTAAGCCTTTAATAATTTTACCTATCTGATACTAGAGTGATTCATTGAGATGTATACCTTCAAAGTCCAATATTGATCTTTACCAAAGGCTCCCAAGCCTTTAATAATTTTACCTATCTGATACTAGAGGGAGCCCTCGATGACCAAGTTTCATTGAGATGTTTACCTTGAAAGTCCATTAATGATCTTTCTCCTCTGATTTTAATTCCTCTATAGTTTGCGATTTGGGTTTCGCGGCGGATATTCCCCTACGACTGAGTGGTGTACCCGAGTTCCCACAGCAGAGCCCGCCGAGGCCTGTTGCCCATGGTAATTGTGTTAATAATAAACCACTTTGACGCCGTTGTTATGACGTCTTAAGCTTATCTGTAACAATAGTTGTACCCTTTTGTGAATGTCTAACTCCTCCCCCCCTTCTCTAAATTCCAGATATTGGTGCCCCACCTCCTTCCCCGTTTTTTGTCGTGATGAAGACCCAGTCTAAGGACCTAACTTGACCTACAATACAGGGGTCGAAACGTCGACGGCTTGTGTTTCCCTGACATCCGGTTCTAGTCCCTGACAATTCCATCGATTTGGTTGATACCGTAGAATGTCTTCTTTAAAGTTGCATCAATTTTGTCCTTAAATTCTGGTTGTTGCATCTGAAATGCTCAATTGTTGTATGTCAGTACCTGATTTATCTGACTCAATATGACTAAATCTTTTTGTATTTCACTTCTATGAGCAACCCCCCTTTCCTTCTCCTCCCTTCCCCCTCTCGGGGCTTCTTAAATTGCTTAATTTATATTCAGTAAGTGTTATCATTTGAAGTGTTCAGTGTTGTTAATAAATTACAATACTGTGCAAAGTTTCATGAATACGTGTAATTGTTTTTGACTTTTGAATTCTGTAAACCTAGCACTGTAATCTTTTCTCTTGCGGGGACCCCCTGTTTTTAATATAATTTGCAGCCTTTCTTTCTTTTAGATGTCAATTTAACTCTGCACGTTTTTCAATTAAAAGAAAATATATTGAAGAATGTATAGGAACTACCAGGTGTTGGGAAGTGCATTTTGTAATTTCATCTGTGTGTGCAACCTCTAGCTGTCGAATAACATCTCTAGTAGCCTTATTTGCTTGAATTTTTATTCTATTCTGTCTTAATACATATTGCTGGGTTGCACCCCTTATATAAGCCTTGAGTGAATCCCTGACAAAAAAAGAGGCAGAGTTCATTATCCTGTATAAAATTGCTAATACATTCCAGCATAAACATGTTATACTCACTATCTTTCAACAGATAACGCAGAAAAGAAAATTGACAAACTGGCCTAATAGATGAGCTAAGTGTTAAGGTCAGAAGTAAAGGATTATGATCTGATACTATTTTAGGGCAAATTTCACATCTAGGACATGTTAGAAGAGAATCACAGATAAAAAGCATATTGATTCTTGAATATGAGCGATGTGGTGCACTATAATATGTATAACGGGGCATTGAATTATACAGTGCCCTCCAAACATCTTTCAAACCGTGTAATCTAACCATTTCCCCAATAGCTGCCCTAACCTTCCTCAATCTGACCGAAGCTCCTTGATTTGTTGAGTCAATTCTAGGATTCATAGTACAATTTAAATTGCCCATAATTATTAAATCTCCCTGCCAATCAAGAAGTTCCATAGTAAGAGCCTCGAAGATATATGAATCATCAGTATTAGGTCCATAAACAACGCATAGTACATATTTGTGACCATTAATACGTAATTGCACTATTATCCACCTGCCACAATTATCATGAGAAGTTTTAAGTATAGTATAATCTAGCCACTTATCAGCTAAAATAGCAACCCCTCTGATTGAAACTGTCTGACATGTACAGGCAACTATCTTATATTCCAGTTGTTTGAGTAAATGTCTATCTTTGTACGCCAAGTGCATTTGAACTAGTGCAACAATATGAGGCTTGTAATGATAAATTTCCGCCCGTACAAGCTGTCGCTTACATGCTGAATTCAAACCAGCTATGTTCCAAGAAAAACATTTCACGATAACCCATGATTATAAAACTTGAATCATTACAAGGTCACCTGACCAAATAGCTGTGGTCCCTTAAGCAACATTTTTAAATATAATAAGGTACATCGGACGTTCTGAACATCTCCTGCTGTATATGTCATTACAAGAATAAGGTATTAAATCAAGCATATTTTGTCTGCTTACTCCTTCCAATTTTTTTTGTTTAACCCCCCACCCCACCCCTAACCCCAACTCCCCAAGCCCCAGCCAGACCAGTGCTAGCCAGACAAAGGGGGCCACCCTCCCTGTTCCTTGGGGAAAGAGGCACCCCATCCAGGCTGTCGATGTACTAGACAGCCAGTGAAAGCTATCATCCCCCCCCCGAGTACTACTCGCCCCATCCCTAGCCCACCGTATAGCTCTTAAAAGGTACCTATGATGATATTATTGGCATTTTAATATTGGCTTAAGCACTATCATAAACATTATCAAAAATAAACATTCTACAAATATAGAGTCCTGAGAAGTCTTAGGAAGAAGATTGTTTGGAAGACCTCCATTGGTCCAGGACAAGTTGCGCCTTTTTAACTGAATGAAAAAGCGAAGTGTGGCCCCCATGAATGGCTTTGAGTCTCGCAGGTTCTTGGAGGATTACTTGTGCGCCCATAGATTTGATGGGGTCAATCAGCTGGCGTAAATTCCATCGACTCTCCATCGGTTCCTTCCGGAGATCTGACCTCACAGAGAACGAATATGAATTAGATGAGCCAGGACGAGCTCGAAAGAAAACTACCTGTCTAAGCAAAAAGTTTCCAAAGTACATAATTAGAGGTCTTGGATGCTGTCGGCTGGCGCGTGCTTCTAGATTTAAGAACAGAGGGAGCCTATGGGCCCGCTGAATTTGGGAGTCCCAGTCCCAGTCAGATAATTCTGGAAAGGATTTCTGAAAAAGCTGTACTACATAGGCTCTAGGGTCCGTACCCTCTTTTTCCTCCGGGATTCCAAATAGCCGTAAGTTACTTCTTCGTTGTCTGTTTTCCAAGTTCTCAATCTTTTTTTTAAGTGATACAATTTGAGTTTCATGTACCTCTATCGTAGAAGCTGACACTGTGACAGTATCTACCGTGGTCGCCAGGCGCTGTTGCAGTTCTGTTATTTCTTGAGTGATTCCAGTAACTTTAGTTACTACCTCTGATAGACCCTGTTGTATCAGACTACTATCAGCACGTGCTTGGCTGAAGCTACTTAACATCTCCGTTCTCTGATCATGGAGTAGTGTTATGGTTTATCTTCTAAGGAATGTTTCTATGTCATTTAGTTATGTCATCTTGCTGACACTGTATTATTCCAGATTCCTATGTTTAGTGTTCTCTATATAGAACCTCACTCTGGCAGTTGGTGTTGGATCCAGGTCCGTGGGGGTTGTTGTTGTTATGCTGCAATAAAACCAACTTAATTCATAATTGACTCAGAATACATTTTAATAAGTAGTTGAAACATAGCAGATAAAGTAGGTTCATCGCTACTGTTTTGTTTTTGATCATTTAAATTTATAGAAGCAGCAGGAATAGAAGCACTGGTCGTTGGTAGAGAGGGATCCCTTTCAGTAACGTCCAGCTGCCTGCGAAATGGACTGAAGCTGCTTCGTCACCACTAACACCACCGCTAGCACCATTGACAATGTCCATGTCAGAGCCCTGGCATAGGCTAGGCTCGAATTCCAGAGATTTCTGTGTTTGTTATTGCATATGGTTATTTGGAGAAGATGCAGATAGCCTTGAGATCATAGCTTTAAGTTCCCCATTGGTAGTGACCCATTTTCTGGGGGGGCTAACTTTTTTAGTGCAACCATCTGTTGAGATTGATTTTAATGCTACAGAATGTAGCAGAGCCTGCTCCTTGGCCTTCTGCTTCTTCCTCAATTTTGCCCCCTTGTTGCAACTATTGTTGGTTTCAGGTTGCCAGTTTATATCAGCAGACCCCTTCATTTTAGATGTAGGATTACTTCCTTTAGGTACTGGATCAGATGTAACAAGTGTAGTGGCAGAGATAGTGGCAGAGATATAAGAGCAGATAGAAGAGCAGTTAGGGAGGTATAAAGAATCTGGGACAGTGTTCAATAGGTTATTTTCTGCTGGATCAGGGTCCTGTCCTGATGTTAGCACAGATATGTTACAAATCCCGGTTTCATAAGTTGCATTTTCATTAGGGTCTATTCCCCCAGGATCATTACATGCAACTGGACCTTCCCCAACTTCCTCTCCCTCATTAATTATTCTATCTGAAGAGGGGGCAGTTATTATTTTAGCATCCTCCGATCTCTCTACAGAAGAGCGTGCGGCAACAGACTATTCAGGATTCACAGTTAGTATATTGCAGATATCATCGCCCGCATTTAACGTAATTGATACACTTGGCTGGGACATAGCTGCGACTTCAGCTGTAATTGTTACTACTGACTCAGATATCAAAGAATTCTCCACACTCTCTGCTAAAAAGCAGTCTGAGGCATCCACCTGCCACAAGGCAGTTTTAAGCATCAAAGGATTACCTCGCATTGCTGCTGAAGTCGTCAGGCTGGTGTTCAAATCAGTAAAAGAAGAGGCATTTTTTCGATCTCTCTCCTGTCCTCCGATGTGTTCCAGCTCCACAGCCTCCAATAGAGCTGTTTCCACAGACAAATCAGAAGGAATCACACAGGACTGTATAGCAGCTGCCACCTTACCCAACTGAAGTAGTTTGGTTTCCCAATACGGTTATTGTCCCCCCCCTTGCATCACTGACAATGCGTCGGGGAATAGTAGTAGATTCAGTATTTTTCGTGCTCCTACCATCTCGCAGTGGTGAAACGTTGCTAGGTGCTGTGGCAGGGGTACGTTGATTTTGGCAGCGTGGTGGAGCCATACTCCTCTCCAGGTACTGCAGGCCGCAAGAGCTAAGAGAATAGATGCTCCAGAGGCCGTGGTGTAGGTTAAGATCCTGCCATGGAGCAGTCGCGAGCCAGGCTGCTACACAGCAGATTTGCAGTGAACGGCAAGGAGCGCTCAGCATCGGTACCCCACTCCAGCAGTCTCCAAGAAGCCACTTCAAGCATGTCTAAAGTAAGCAGCCAAAGCGGGGGTGGTATTCCAAAAGAAACGGTACGGAGCAGCGACGGGAATTCACCACTCCGCTGCAAAAGCATACATAGGCATATGCAGCGGCGGCGTCCGCGGGTCAGCCAGCCAGCCCGACAAAGTCCGTTCGTAGCGCCTCCCATCGGAGAGACTCCCGGGAAACAAACAAGCCGACAAAAAGGCATGAAACAGGAACGTAGTAGCCGGGACCAGGGCAGGGTTGGTAGAAGCCAGGGTTGCTAGATCACAGCGGCGGCATAAGCCCGCCATCTTCCTTTTTGCAAAAATGTTGGCGATACGCCTTGCACCCTTTATGCTACAACTTGCTTCTGCCCAACAACACGGGTATATACCCAGAAAGGATACAACGGCACATGTGAATACCACTATTGTGGCCTTTGACGCAGCTTCTAAAACTTATCTGGATATAGGAATGACTATGCTCGATGCAGAAAAGGCATTTGACCCTGTAACCTGGGACTACCTATGGGCTATACTAAATGTCTACAATATTAAGGGTTGTTTTTATGATTGAGCCCGAGCCTTATATGGGTCTCCAAATGCCAAGCTAATATATTTAACCTACCAGTCTACACCTTTCAAGGTTCTTAGGGGCACAAGACAGGAGTGCACCTTATCACCCCTACTTTTTGCCTTCTATATAGAGCCATATATTAAATTTTTTCTTTTTAATCCATCTATTCCACCTGTTGTCTTAGTATCTGAAGAATTGAAAGTCACGGCCTATGCCGATGACATTACAGTATTCTCAACAGACCCAGCATAAGGAGTAGAAGCAATTCAAATTGAAGCAAGCTTATTTGGTTATTGTTCAGGATATAAACCTAAGCTTAGTAAGACCCAGACTATCCTTAATTTTCAATCAAGACTGTCCTTAACTGGTGTTTGTACGTCAGCTACTTATTTAGGTGTTCAGATTGCTTCAGACATACGCAAGATTATAACAATGAATTACAATACTCTACTAAAATATCTAAAATGAGGGATTGGCATAAATTGCCAATTAGTATTATAGGGCGATGCAATATTATAAAAATGATTGTATTACCTAAATTTATTTATTTATTCAGGGCAATACCGCTGAGAGTCCCAACTTATTTTTTAGTAGCTTTATTTGGAGTTATAAACAGCCGAGACGAGCTATAAAATATTTAAAACTTCCTTACTGTCAAGGCGGATTTAAGTTACCAGACTTTAAATTATATTTTTGGGCCTCTTTTATGGGGCGTGTCCTTGATCTCCTAGATGCTAGGAGTAAACAAAGTTGTTATAATCTTGCCATTGGCAAAGAGAGTAATATGTTCATGCATAGAATATTTAAGACTCTTAAAGATATAGCTTACATATGGTGGGAAATTACAGCTAATCATTCCCTGCCTCTGATACATCTTAATATTCCATTATGGGGGAACCCTCTAATTCCTAATGTTTTTCATGATGTGGTAGCTAAATCTTGATATAGATCCGGTATTAAACAGCTTACTCACTTGTATAATGCTGATGGGTTCCGCACGTTTCTAGATTTGCAAACTTCATTTGACCTTTCGAAAAATATGTTTTCTAACTATCTGCAGCTTAGAGATTACTTACTGGGATCTAAAGGGATAAAACAACCTATGGGCTCAGATTTATTGCAACATATGTATTCAGATTCGAAATTTACTATTAGTAAAGCATATCAGATACTTTCCCAAACCTGGGAGGATGACTACCCAAAGATAGCACTCAAATGGACTGGGTCAAGCTGTTAATTCGTCTGAGATAGAATAATCAATGGAGAACTTGAATAGCTCGGTTCACTATATCGATCTCAAATTGTAACTGTTTAAAACAATGTTTATGCTTTACTATACACCACATCGTATAGCTAAGTGGATAGACCCTACTAATATAAATACAAATTACAAATGTCTGGAATGATAGCTGCCGATATTTTACATATGTTTGTTACTTGCCCAGATCTGGCTGTTTTCTGGAATGAGATACAAGATATTATAGCTGATCATCTAAGAATTGATTTCTACTTAGCAGAGAAAGAGATTATGCTTGGCTATAAGGCAGATGTACCTCTTAGACTAAAATCTCTAATATCAATTATGCTTGTAACTGCACACCTTTGTGTTGCCCGTGCTTGGATATCTAAAACTCCTCCTAGAACTTCTGAATGGTGGGCAGCATTACAGGATATGGAAGAAGTTCTATCAAAGTTGGCAACCTCAGATAGATTAAGTAAGGAAGAGTATATACTATTGTAATCTTACTTCACACCATATCTGTTTACTTATTGGTTTAAAGTATAATGGCATTTTTTTTGTCCCTGCTGTTTATTGTATGTATTATTATGTATAATGTATTATATGATGATATGATTGCTTTGTCACTACAATGCTTACCATCCAAAAATAAAAAAAAATAAAAAATAGAGACATTTTGACTGGCATTTTTATACTGGTAGAGTATCTGACCATAGCTGCTCTCAAATAAATCTGGTCGTGGACAATTGTGAAAACCTTGTCAATCTTGTAAACCATCCCACAGCTCTAAAAACTGCACTAAAAAAGTAAGTCAGGCTTTTATAAAGGCAGGAATACCTGAATTCCTTGGAAGAGTCTAACAGCAACATTCAAGTCATACTGAATTCACACAGAGAAAAGCACTACCACCCATACTTAAATTGTGCGTTAAGAAAGCCTGTCCTTAAGTAGATCCTATTCGCAAGGCTCATGGCTCTTTCAGTCACAGATGTAAATGGCAGTTAGAACTCACTTGCCAATATTGGCGCATGCAGACTTTGTCACACACAGAAGGAATCCTTAGTCCACCTGATCTGCATATGTCTGTCCCTCTTAAATGCATGAAGCACTTTAATAAAGCCGTTCTTTTTAAAATATGGTGCACATTCATGAGAGTGGCAAAAGGGATGGTTTTCAAGCTGGGAACCCCGCATAGTTGGCGAGATTCACCAGATTCATTGATTTATCTCAAAAGCTGCAAAATCGCTAAGACCTGCATCAACTCGCTAACACACATCAGAATCCTAGTGGACTAAGTGAACTGACATTCTGAAGCACAATCAGTGCCATGCATTTCAGCATATGGCACAAAACTGAAGGGCTTAGTGCTGAGCAACATTATAACTGAACCTCGGGACTTTGTTCATGCAACTGACTGTAAAATAGCGACTATATTTTTACAATTAGCACTTTGGTGCCTGTGTCCCCTGCCTAAAAGTGCAGTCCAGGCTTCTACAAGTGTCACTTCACACCTTTGTATCTATCTGCTCCCTGCTGGCTGCCCAAAAATATTACAAGCCCAGGCCCCGTTTCATACTCTTGATCCTATATGGCCGGGATGCCTGTCACCCCCTCCCAACACAATCCCCAAGGATGGGAAGACGGACACAGTTCTGAACTTTTGGAAGGCGGGAGGGAGTTACCCTCCCGGACGTATTTATTAAAATATGAAACAAAACTTAAAACATTACATAAAAGTTTCATATCATGTACAATTTTCATTTATTACATTTCGATGAAGACATGTCCATTGGCTAACCTTAACAAATCTCTTATACAAAGGTTTTCCTAGCCGAGTCTAACATCCTGCAAATGCATACTTTCTAAATTAAAATCGTACATCCTAGCATTACGGGCCAACGGCAAGGTCGCAACCGGTGTCAGATCCCTACTACCAAAACTCTCCCCCTCACGGTGTGAGTGGCGGCCGCGCAGAGGACTGTACCCTCTGTGCCAACTTCCCTTGTCTTGTTGGGGGCCCCCCATTTCAACTCGACGCCATCTTAAAGGTCGTCCGAGGACCCTTGTAAGGTGTCTGTAAGAAGGCAGCGTGGACTCCCCCCCCACCCCACACTGTCTATCACATCCGCCGTCGCGGATATCCGGGCCCCGGGAAATTCGTAGGAGGGGCATATAGCCGCCTCCTCCCCTGGAAGGGGCCTATGGCCGTCTTCCCCTAGGCGACCCATACTTAGTGGGTGCCGCCTCCCCGTGGGAGGGGCCAATGGCCGCCTCCCCCGGGCGCTCCCATCCATAGTGGGTGGCGCCCCCCTCTAGGGACCTTGAAATTACTGCTCACCGATCATGACTCGATCTCGATTCCCAGAAACTCGAGTGAAGTAGATGGTCCCACCGTCTTACCTGGTGCCAATGGCACTCCGAATTCCCTCATGAGGATGCAAAACTCCTGTAGCGCCTGCGCACATTTTGTGTCGCCGGCTGCCCCCAAGAACAGAAAATCATCTAAGTAATGCATAACATGGCTATGCCCAGTGGCCTCGGTGAATGCCCATTCCAAAAAACAGCTGAATTTCTCAAAATAAGCACAAGAGATGGAGCAACCCATTGGCATACATCTATCCATGTAGTAACGTCCTTGGAACACAAAGCCTAACAGACGCTGATCCTGTGGGTGTACCGGGAGCAACCGGAACGCACACTCGATATCTGACTTCGCCATCAGCGCTCCGGGCCCCAGGCGATTCAACATGGTGACGGCATCATCGAAGGATGCGTACCGCACCGAACAAACTCCCGGGTCAATCGCATCGTTCACCGAGAGACCCTTCGGAGCTGACAAGTTATGGATCAGCCTAAGTTCCCCTGGGTCTTTTTTGGGGACTACTCCTAACGGGGAACAGATGAAATTTGTTACTGGCGGGTGCCGATATGGGCCCGCCACCCGGCCCAGAGTAACCTCTTTTGCAATCTTCCTCTCTACCACCGCTGGATTATGCTGAGCCGATAGTTGGTTTCTACAAAGTGGTTCCCCACAAAAATCCCCCGCCGGGATGTGGAAACCACATAAGAATCCATTCCTCAACACCCCAGCGGAGACATGATCAGGGTTCATTGCCATGATATCAACGGGGGTAGGTAACGGTACACAGTGGTCCCCCTCAGTCTTGTTTGGACCCCCCTCTACCTCCCGACCCGCCATTTTTGGATCTGCACGAACTTTCCAGGTGCGAGGAATTCCCACAACCCGCACATGCATGCCTGAACTTACATGCCCCTTGCGGTCTGGAGCAGTTGCCTCTATTAAAGCTCCAACAGACCCCCCGCTTTCCCCCATTCCCACCGGTCCTTGGTTGGTGATCGCCACCGGCGCCTGCTCGAAAGGGCACCGCGGGCTGTTGGCGGGAAAACCCTGACCCATTCCCGCCTGGCGAGGACGTCTTCGTCGCACCCGGCAGGAGCTGCTTCTGCCAAGAAATCGAGTCGAGACAATCCCACGTCAGAGATGAATCGTACTCCTTGGCCTTACGGAACTTCATGTCGTAACCCATCCATTCATTCCCTTCATACGTTTCATAAAAATCCATTATTCGTGCCTGATAGCAAGACAATTCAGGCAAAACCTCGGGCTTACGTTCCCCAATAATTGCAGTAAACATCGCAAAGGCCTTGGCCCAATTTGTTATTGTCTCATCCACCCTGAATCCCGCCATCTTGGCTCGCCAGACACTCGGGTGCCACAAATCTTTCTGCGTCTTAGCATACTCCATCTCGCGATGGTCAGTCAACAGAGAAAACATATTAACGTACTTGTCAGCCCATATCAATTCTTTCGTGGCCAACGGGATATGTTGAACCACCCTCTCCCGTCTTGAGGGCAATGAGCCCTCCCCCGCAATTGGCAATGCCTGCTTACCCGGTTCGGTTGCCATTCCCGCTGTTTTTTCGACGCCAGCTGCCGGTCCTTCCGGGGTCACCTGTGGGGGGACAAGAGGGAGATTCGCCTTTGCGGCATCTCGCGACTGCCGCAACTGCTGAATTAGTAACCTGGCCTCTTTGGCCGTGTCTCCGGGCGCCGTAGCACCCCCTGTCTTTTTGCCGAGCCATACGGCCAACTGGGCGGCCAATTCAGGAGGCATGTCCTCCTCGTTGGCGGGCGTAATCACAACCGGAATCGGCTGACCCGCGTCCGGGATTGGTACGGGGCCTCGACTGGAATGGCAGGGCTCACCGGGGGTACCTCGGGGACCGGAACCTCCCCCCCTGCCGCCCTATTCCTGACCCGTTTCCCCCTACCCGCAGGGGCGACTCCCGGCAATGCCGGGCCTGTTACCTTCTTTGGTTTACCCGGATTGTTCATCGCAGCCATCTGCTTCTTCATGTTCGGCATATCTCGGCCAAGCGCTGGGACCATAACAACGTTCCGTTCGATCTTCGCCATTCTGCTTACCAACATGCGAAGCACCTGGTCAGTCTCGGACCTCTTTCCTGCCTTCTTGCCAGACATTGTTTTCGAATATTCGCTCCAAGTCGATAAACACGGTCCTGGATCCTTAGCCTCGAAGTCACTGAAAGAGAAACACAAGAATTACAAGTTCTCAAAATTGCTCCTTGTTCCGTCGAGGGCTCACGTGCAACGAGTGGGTGCAGCTTCCAAGCACAGGAACAAGAGGATGCTTCTTCGGATTCCCGCTCTCTTTATTCCTCTGCGGGAGGGCGTGAACCCTCCGCTGGTACGCCTACTGGGCGTGGCCATCGGTGTAGGTGTCTAGGACAACCCCTCTTGGGCGGGAAAAGGCGCGCCCCGGCTACGCCGCTTTGGGCATACCAGCCGTGACACGCCCCCCGCCCAAAACGGTTTCCCGGGAGGATCCGGGCCCCCAACCATACATTCGGGGGACCGAGTGGTCGCCCCTTTCCATGTGACACTCTTGACAATTTTGCCCTTCAGTATCCATGTCCCCTTGTCAGCTGCCTCCTAATCCATATACTATGTATCAGCCCTACGCACTTTACAGACTCTTTCCTTCCTGCTGGCTGCAGCAAAGATTCATGAGACCAGGATTGAATTGCATAGTTACACTTCCTAATGCCTACTGTTCTCTCGGAGCATGACTAATTTTATGTGCACTCTCTAGGCTCCACTTGGTTCCAGTAGTTTGGGAGACAAGTTACACTGTACATATCAATTCAATTCCGTTGGCCGTGTGTTGAGGCCAGCGTTATACATTTTACGTGGTATAAAACATTGCCCAACGTCTCTTACAGGCAACGAATGCTGTTTTTTTAAAACTTGTATTCTATGTGTCATGACATTTGTAACAATTTGAATGAAGTGAAACACATTAACTAATACTTACTCAGTGCAACGAAGAAAGACGTGCTGACAGTGGGGTCTCTTATCTAACAGCACCTAACCCGGTTTGTCTACTCTATTGGTAATTTACCCACTATTTCGGGTGGGAGCTGGGTGCACACTGTGCAGTACCCACCGCCACAGTACTAGTTCCCAGCCCGGATCATAGTCAATTTTTAAACAAAGCAAAGGTGCACCACCCAGAGATTCTAACAGCAAAGGCAAATCAAATGTCCATGACCAAAAAGAATAAAGAGGTCTTCGATGTTTTTTTTTTCTTTTTCCTTTATTATTATTTCAAGAGAAACAGTGCAATCAACACAACGGACAGCCAACACGTTTCATCCAAATACAGGACTTCTTCAGGGATGGGAGTAGGGTGGGATCAGGCCCATCCAGGTATATTCAAAAGAGCATATAAGTTCTTACTGGTTTTCGTTCCCCGACAAGGGCAATATAGTGTACAAAGTAGTGCTCCTGTATTCTCTTGATAGGAAGTGGAATTGATCAGCAGGGCCACGTCCACATATAAGGGCGTTGTTCCTCAACGTAAACGGTATTCAATTGTAAGTTATTATCCTGAGTACATATCCCAATACAGATTAGTAGTAACAAGCAATAAATCATCCAATTTAGTAGGTGTCTCGATCTTCCACCCTCAGAATGAAGGTGGCAATTGAGGAACGGCGAGAAATATCTTTTCTCTGACGGTTCTTTTAGTATCCCGTCATCTCCATATAACAACATCTGTATATAGCATACGTGCCTAGTGTAAGGGGGGCCATATTTCACTGTTAAGTGTGATATGAGCCAAATATTGTGGCACTGGTAGCACTTCTGCAGCAGTCTCTTTTGGTGCCCCCCCTTAACCTCCTCCTCCACGATTGCCCTCGCTTCCATTCTGCAACAGTGGCCCTAACCTCTTGATAGCCCCTCTCTGACATACATTTAATTTGCTTTGAAGCGCTACTCGTAGTTCATTCACATAGCTTTGTGATCTGCATGGTTATCGTTCTTTGCAGCAGGCAAATTATTTCTCTACGTTACTTTATGATGAGTAAAACCTGCCACTAGACTAAATTCTGATCTCTCATCAGCAATAACATTAAACACCAGAGTTATCTTGACATTTCTGTTGGTGCCTGAAAACTGTTGGATGCACAAGGAAGTTCACAAGTTACTTTTAATCACTGAGCACCTCACCAACGTCAGCCAATGGCGGCTCCTCAGCTATGGCAGAGGAGTATCGCCCCACTGCTTTCAAGCAGTGCAGGCAGCAAAAACAAAAAATTATAATACATTTCAGTTATTATAATTTTATGTTTGTGCTGTTTTTTCAGGGGCTGCTCCTCTCTAAGAGCAGGAAAGTGGTGCGCCCACTCCTAAGTGCACAATGACTGTTTGGTCGACCCTCTCGGGGCTGCCCAAACTGGTAATGTGCCCTTTCCCTGTTCTTCATGCAGGCTGCATTACAGCCTGCATGGAGAACATGCCCACCCCTCCAGCCCCTGGCTGAGCGCTGTGTGATGGCGCTCATTCCAATCACAATGCTGCAGTGCAGCATTGTGATTGACTATGGCGAGGGAGCCTGGCTGACTGCTTCCTGTTCCTGAAGTCCGAGTCAGGAGAGCAGGAGCAGAGACATGGAACCCAGCAGAAAGATAGGGTATTTTTTCAATTTTTTTATTATGCTCACTCCCTCCCGCAATCGCGATCACCCACACCTTGTGCGGCCCTCTCCCACGTGACCCCCTGCACCTGCCCCTACCCATGAGCCATGTCGGCCACCACTGAAGTCAGCGCCAGGTGAGGCTTCACCTGTTACACTGCCCTAAAGCAGGTCCAGGGACAGATCATCTGTTAAGCAGGAAAGCAGGCAGCTGCTTCATTGTGCAGCACCATTTGCCAAGTAGGGTGTGTCAGAACGGGAGTACCTTTGATAGTTTTCAGGATCCAGACAGCCATCTAGGATCTGTAATCTTGCCTAACTACAGGTGAATCTTCTTGGTCTATTATTGTGATTCCCGCAGCACTCATGGAACGAATGGGTGAACCAACCAACTATCCACTCTGGGCATTGTCCAGCAATTTTGTTTGAATCTTTACATGCTCTGCATTAGTTTCCGAAATGTGAAATCTTTTGAGCATTTCTAATTGTTGCTTTACTTTAGATCACATTTCCTCCACGCCTTCACTCAATCGTTCGTTGTACAATGCAGTTTCTTTTCTTTGTGGAAATAATGGATGTAGTTTAAAGTGTTTCTGTGAGTGGCCATGACTCTGGAGTACTTTATTATGTCCTGAAAGGGCTTTATTTCCCTATGCTCTGTATCTTCTAGTTACCCAAAGATGGCTGGGGCACCACCAATTAAATGTTTAGTGTGTATGGGGTTCTGTAGGAGGTGCAGTAGCTCCCAGGAACGTGTTTAGAAAAAACTAACCTTACGTCTTTATGGGCCTTGCACCATTGGCCCCAGCAGAGGCTTCTATTCATTTTAAGCATTCACAGGGAATGAGCTTTTGTTCCTGGGCTCTGGGGTATGGAGACCCTTGTGGTTGGTGCTGTGGCTGTACTATATTGCCTGAAGATTGTGATACAAATTCTCTCGTAGATTATTTTGTTGATAAAAACTGCAATGCTTATACTTAATGGTAGTATGTTGCTAAAGTTTAACATGTGGTTATGGGTATTATGGTGGTGACACTCTGACAAAGTCAATAAACCTGCCTCATATATTAATCTGACTCCCTGACAAAGCTAATATCCTTGATTTATTGATTTGGATATGGTGACCCCTTAACAAAGCCTGTAGGCCTAAAATATCAATAATGACATCCCTTTATATGGTGATGTTACATCTTGTATTGGCGGGGAGGATTGAAATTATGGAGTTCAGGGCCCACTGGGGTGAAATTTAACATAAGCGGTGTCACCAAAAGTACTTTAATCTTCCTGAATAAATATATTTGTAGATTAATGCATAGTATTTAGTATTGTGTGTGGGTGTGATAAATGTACTTTTGCTTTTTAAAAGAAAAAGCACTGATTGGACAAGTATTTATTGAGTTGTGTTGTGTGCTAGAGAATTAGAATTGTTAGCCCACATCACCTCCCCTGAGTAGGCCTTGGACTTCTCTGCTCGGTTCCTCTGAGACCATCACGTGGTACATTGGTATACTTGGTTCCCAGTAATATATATATGTGTAGCTATTATTTGTGTCCTTTGCAACTAATAACCCCATTTCTTATAGTGAGTTGTAGATTTATAAAAGGGGAACCCATATCAATGTAATAAACAACCTAGTTACTTCTCATACCCAGCCTCAATGAAACTCTACTTAACCTTTGAAAGCTATGGCACAAGCAGCATGAAATCCTAAAGCTGTACTAATATTTGTAAAGCCAAGGACACAATAAATACAATTGTCTAACCAATTTAGAATAAGAGGAAACAATAATGAGCTTAAGCACACCCAAACCATTCACTTTAACAAGGGGAAACATAGATGGGACAGTGTATTTGTTAAGGTAAATGTCACCCAGAAGAAGCACTTTAGAAAGACAAGGGCCAAAGAAAAATTTCAATTGACTAGGACCTATGCTTGATTTCAGACCTAAGTCAGATACTTACTTTTGAAGAAGCTCTGGTCTTCCTTTAGTCTCTGCCATAGTTGGATTAAGTGCTTTCTCCTCATCCAAAGTCCAAAGAGTGTTTTTCTTCTTCTAGAGTTCCAGCACGGAAGTCTAGGATGGCAGTGGTTATAAATTGAAACAATTCCTGTCAGCCCCATTTGGCATCACTAAATCAAAAGAAGACACGTTAATGCTATCCTTTATTCTGCCAACTGTTCCTGTTCCCCTGTAAAATGGCTAATCTCTGTTAGGAGAACGCCTGTTAACAACACACCACTCTTTCTGTGCTCAGAGGCCGAGCCATTTTTCTCTTTAGGCAACATGCTGGGAATGTGTCATGTGCTAGGAATGTGGCATGCACCATGGTCAATGCTTACCTTTTCATACATCCGTGGAGAAACCATACCCGAAAATATGTGCTTTCAGAAGTAGAAGAAGCTGATGATAAGCACACATTTTGGGTGCTGTCTGAAAAGAAGCTTTGTGTCTCTGATGGAAATGCTACATGAGAGACAAAAGTAAAACCAAGGAGAACTACACGTTTCATCGAACCACAGTACTCCCACAAGTTTCCTGTGTGCCAAAGCATTTTTCCAAGGCAATTGAGACACATATTTGCAACACTCTGGAGCTTATCTTTAGAGATATGAAAGGCCTTCAGAAGTCGACAAAAAATATATTTTTTTTATTGGATCAGAAGATCGGCAGATTCTTGGTACCTAGGGACAGTTCCTCTCTTACACACCATCAGGCCTAGTGGACAAGGTAACACTACCCTTTTCTCAATAAGTTGTTTAGTGTTTTTTCCCAGGACAAGGCACTGAGTTCCTGAGTCCTAAAATGGCTGTTGCCATATCTTTGTTGATGTGGCGGCAGCATTTGTGACCTTGATATCTGTCAGTTCCCCGGATCCTCCACAGTGTGAAATGTACACTTTTTCAACTTTTATTTCTCAAAAACTACTAAACATATTTACACCCAATCATGAATGCACACTTTCAGGACCAAGTTATAGCTTTTTGCCAAATTTAGTGTAATTCTGTTAAGCCATTTTTGCGGTTTCCTAAGGAAAATTGCATGTTTTTGGAATCACACTCCCCTTTTCTTGGCCCCAGCTTGACGGATCAACCTAAAAGTTTCCAGGAAGCTGCTGGGGTAGATGAGTGTTTGTTTTGGAATGTTTTGTGATCATCAAGCTGTGCCAAAGTTGTTATCAAACCTGAAATGGTTTCCCTATAGAAGAGAAGGAGAGAGAAAGGCAAGTGTGTGACATTATCCAGATAATACATAACTAGTGATTGTCTAATGTTATCCAAAGTCAAAGTAGTATGTATATGTCACCAGTACCTCGATATGGGACCATATAACTTGTGATGCCTATTACATATTTTTGTATTACATATTTGTTTTGGGGTAGTTAGCTTGAAAAAGCAGTTTTATGAAAGCGCAGTTACCAATAGGTACTGATTGGAATTACAATGTTTATTCTTAGTTTGCCCTTCTTCAGAAAATTTTAATAAAACAATGAGCATTGCTGATGGTCAGTGGATTTGGGCTATTCTTTATCTGCTACATTCACTGCATAGCTATGCATTTACTGCATTTGCCACATTATTTGCAACATTTTCAATTTCACCCCCAAAAAATTTTTCTATCACAAATGGATAACCCAGAAGTGGGTACGATGATCAGGGTGTCATTGGAATCAAGCTGTACCAGGCTGATGAGCCGATACCTAGGGTAAAATTGGCCCTGGGTTGCTTGTGTTCCGGTTCAGGCATGACCTAGCTTGGCAGTTCAGGCTGAACTGTTGCCATGAGGAACAGGGTCAAGACTGATTTGCATATGTCCGGATACAAACTGCGGTGGCATTGTGAGAAAAATAACGGGTTTATCATGCTACCCCAAGCAATTGCCGTTGGTTGGACTTATTGGAACAAGCCTACCATTACCTTTTGTCTGTTTCATGTATCGTCGTAAGTGGCATGGGTATGCCCAGACATGGGTCCCATGCTAACGCTATCACTGGAACCAAGCTGTACCCGGCTGATGAGCCCTTAACTAGGGCTAAACTGGTCCTGGGTTTGCTTGTGTTCCAGTTCAGGAAGGACCTAGCTTGGCAATTCGGCCTCTACTTTTCCCATAAGGAGCAGGGTCAAGAGTAATTTGCATATGGCTGGTTCCAAACAGAGGTGGAATTGTGAGCAAAAGAAAATTGGTTTGGAGTACAACCACAAACGATTGCCAGTGGCTAGACCTATTGCAAGCAACCTCCCATCACCGTTTGTGTGTTTCAGATAACAATAATACCAACAGAAAATGTGCCGTAGAATTAGCATTTTTGGACCCATTTTTGAGATATCATTGCCATATAATATAGTAGAGAGGGACGGACTCTCGGTGATGTTAATGTATTCAGTTTATTCCTTTGATTTAACTTTAAAGAGGCAGGAATGAATGAAGATGCTCCTTCCATCTTGTGACGGATGTAAAAGTAGCACAGAGTAATTTTACAAGAAAGGAGCACTGTGCTGCTTTTACATCCGTGCTGCTTTTACATCCGTCCACTTGCTATTTAGCAAGTGAACAGGTGTAAAAGCAGCACAGAGCAATTTTACAAGAAGGAAGGAGCACCTTGATTTATCCATGCCTCTCTTAAGTAAAATCAAAGGAATAAACTCGCCCTGCAGCCTCCAGGCCCGTATTTGTTCTCTCCACCACATTCCCAGGTGGACGAAGGAGCAGAATTTCCTACACTAACTCAGGGTCGAAACGTAGACTGCTCTACTTTCTGTATTGCATGTGGACATTGATAGGTACACTGTTGCCTGTCTCTCTATGTGTTAGCATAATTTTGTAGTTTTTAGATCGTTCTTACTAGATTTTAAACAAACTCGCAAACCCGACGTGGGATGGAGTGAAGGAAGGCGGGTTGTTTTTCGAGTTTTTCCATTCCTGCTCGTGGTATTTTTAGTTGTGTTATGTACCTGTAATGTGTATGTTTGAATTTGAATTAGTATACACTCTTACCTGTACTCTCCAGCAAGGGGCTGATAGTTTCCTTCCAGCTCCCAGGTTGAATGCCACGCTTTTGTTTCCTTCCTTCTTTTGCAAATACCAGCTCTCAGCCTAGTCACTCATCGAGGGGAGTAGAGTTCTGGTAGTTCACAGGAAGTCCCACAGGCAGTAAAGGCACTTCCTGTCCACTCGCGGTCTAGTGGTTGGCGGCACTCTCACTACAAAATGTGCCTACCACCGTGGACTGTGTGTTAGCATAATTTTGTAGTTTTTAGATTGTGGGAGGGAGTGAAGGAAGGGGGCATTGTTTTTCGAGTTTTTCTTTCCTGCTCGGAGTATTTTTAGTTGTGTTATGTACCTGTAATGTGTATGTTTGAATTTAAATTTGGATACACTCTTACCTGATCTTTTCAGCAAGGTGCAGATAGTTCCCTTCCTGCTCTCAGGCTGAAAGCCACGCTTTCGTTTCCTTCCTGCGTGTCCTGCCACAGGGGACACGCAGCGGATGCGCGCAGCGGATGCGTGCAGCGGGTGCACCACTGGGGCGCCAAAGGCGTGCCAAAGGCAAGCCCATCTGCGCCCGTCTGCGCCCGTCCAAGGCTGGAAGGAGGCCAGTGCCAGCAATGCTGCCCTTTTTAAATCAGGTACACCACTAACAAGAGATGCCTTACTGAGTTTTAATAAAGCTGCACAGAATTACAAGAACTACATACATCCGGAAAACTAAAAGGCACCCATTACTTGTCTGAAATGCAAACATGTATTTAACCAACATATAGAACAAAACTTGACAGCAGCAAGGCCCCTCAAAACACTACTAGGAGGACTATTGAATGTTCGATCTCTCCCCCAGCACTCCCAGAAAATTCATGATCTGATCTTGGATCAGAAACTTGACATTCTGTTTGTCACAGAAACATGGCTCCGGGAGGGGTGTGGTCCAGACATTGTGCTGGCCCTTCCTCAAGGGTACTCCATTGACAGACAAGATAGATTGAACTCACGCGGATGGGGAGATGGAATCCTTCATCGTAATATGTTCCAATGCCCCTCCTTCGAGATCGGGGATCTTAAAGGGGTAGAGATCCTAGGCTCCTGTCTGCAGATCGATGGATCTACTTCTTACCCTGGATCCCTAGTCTACCGCCTGCCAGGCTCAAGCACCGAATTCCTTGATTTGCTGGGTGATGCCCTTGGTCCCCTAATCCTCAGATTAGGATCGAATCCATCCTCTCTGCCGCCAGTTGTTAGACGCCGGAGTTCCCATGTGCACCATTGTTGTCAAGTGCATGGCCCGGACCCCCCTCTACCACATTAGGCCAAGAAAGGACACTGTCCAAGACATACAGGAAACAGTGCACTGTGTGTCACGCCCCCAGCAACTGAGCAGAGCGAGAGAGAGAGAGAGCGTTTCTGCAGCGGAGCAGGAGCAGGCGAGAGGCGGTGAGCGGTGAGCGGCGGAGGTGAGAGGCGGCGGCGTCCCTTTCCAAAGCCTTTGCCTTCACCGGGAAAGCGGGAACCGTGAACCGAGAGCCGTGAGCCGTGAGCCGTGGTTGTAGCTGAGCGCAAGCTCCCACGAGCACCAACAAGCCAACAGCCGCCCCAAGCCTCCAAGCCGCGGTGCATACAGCATCTCGGAGCACCGCGGAGCACCGCGGCTGCAGAAGAGGCAAGCTGCTCACGAGCGCTCTCAAGCCGCCTCCAAGCCGCAGTGAGCACAGCGGTGAGCTCAGCGTCTCGGAGCACCGCGGGTAAAGTTAAAGTAGAAACAAAAGCCGCCGAGCCTTTGATCTACACGTCGGAGCACTACGGCTTTTCAGAGCAAGAGCTGCAAAAGTCGGCGCTTTGGAGTAAGAGAGCCCGATCCCGATCCAGTCCGTATTTTACAGCTGACCTGCAGAAAGCTGTTGAAAGCTGTTGAAGCTGTGGATTGAAGCCCGCCTGCAGTAGCCTGTCCGTAACCGCTGGACTTTGCAGGATCCCGGTGAGCTGGTGAGTCAGGGGCTGGGCTACCTTCTTTAGCAACAGCGGTAAGCCCGGGGGACTTATTGTGACATGTTGTGTCACTCTGCACGGCGGCGTTAAACTTAGGCAGGAGAACGTCAGGATCACGTTTCCTCACCGCAAGCAGCAAGCAGCAAGGAGAGGTGGGGGGAAAGGGTTGTGAGTGATTGTGAATGGCTGGGAGCGGGCTACTTTAATGAAAGTGAAAATCAGGCACTAATCCGGTACCAACCCGGTATCACTACAGAGTCCGACACAACATCAGAAAGCTATCTCCAAACCCAGGACAATACTTGACCATATCAAATACCTGGTAAATCTGGTAAATCTGCCCTTCAAAAGTGTCTCCTAAAGCAGCACTTACCAGAACCTGCACGATACACCTCGCTAGTCTCCGCAAAAACGTAACTGCACCTCGCTATCCTCCCTGACGGCAGCTATTCCTATTAGAGGGGTAGATAGGCTTGGGAGGTGGGGGAGTGCAGGTGGAGTGGGATTGGAGGTACAGTGGTACAGTGGTAGAGCTGGCACAACGGACACCAGGATACCAAGTCACCAAGGTATCAGTCTGCTAGGTTTTCTACCTAATAGATTTAAAGAATGAGATCTGGAAAACTGCGTCTCAACACAAGTGCAAGACCAAGAAAAGACGAAGAAGACCAGACCCAGGGCTCAAATAAGCCAAGTAAAAAAAGGAAGAGGATGGCACAACAAAGAAAGAGACTAGTGTTGGCACCTGAGCTATCAACCCCGAGCTCAAAACAACGTAACATAGGGATTCAAAAATTCTTTTCTCCTAAGGACCCCATGACGTCAATTCATGGGCAAACGCAGGAACAAGCCCTCCAATCAAGCCTGACCACACCGGCACCATATGCAAAGGAGGATGTACAACGCCAATCAATTAGTTCAAAGGAGAAGAACAAGGATTCACAGGACACTCACACTGAGAGTTGTCCTATTAACAAATCATCTGACAAGAAACAAATCTCTCAGTCTCCAGGCAAACAAAAAAGCAATATTGGCTGCGGCAATCTCATTGTGGCAATAGCCCAAATAAGTAAGAACGCTTCACAATCTCATGAAAGTGATAAGGAAATAAAGTCCACGGACCAGGGCAAAGCCGAAGAAGTAATACCAAGGAATAAATCAGTAGCGGGTCAAACTGCCGCACAGGAAGACTCATGGCCAACTTCCTTCTCACTACCTGACGACATAAGCTTGGACATACAATCAGGAACGGAAAACATCAACCAACCCCAGTTACAAGTTCATCTAAAACCCAGCCAAGGTACACATGACATCTTCAGATCTCAAGATCTTGTGATAAACGGACCAGGGTGTAACGGAAGACTGGAATCTACACCTTTACACCAAAATGTCAACCCCCATGAATGGGACAAAGATCGAAATAAAAATATAGGAAGGAGCAACAACATTCTAAACCTGGAATCTCCAATTACGATATCTTCAATGAGCAGGACAGACGAAGATTTAGATGCCCAGGAAACATCGCCCAAAGAAGAAGACAAGACCTCATGGAGTAAAACACTTCTAAACACCTTAGAGCAGGCAATCAAAGCTCTGAACTTCCAGTCGGATAAAATGGACGTTCAAATCGATTTAATAAATCTCATAGCGAGCCATATCTCTGGTATAAACAACAGGCTGGACCACATGGCAACCCTACTTCAAGGGAGAGCTGATAAGGGACCTTGCACAGAGATTATCCAGCCAAGCTGTGTTTGTGGAAAACTAGTGGATAATATGTCAAATTTACCATTAATATTAAATGGCATACTAAGGGCGGTCCAGTCATCAATGGACATAAAACATAACTCCAAAACTCTGAGTAACATTGAGTCAATAAAATCAGATGTGGGAATTGAAAGCCAACTCATAGTAAGAGATTCCACTCAAAACAGCTATGTAGAAGAAGAAATAAGTAAGCAGTGTAAAGAAAAACCTGACAATGACCTAGGTCAAAAAGAGGAAGCACAACACGTAATGACCCAGTCTAAAGAAAAGCTAACAAAAAGACAAAGGAAGCGCGCAAGGAAAGGGAGGGTTCAACTTAAATTCCAACCATCAACAGATATTCATAGCTATCCAATCTTTCATCACACCGCTAATAGGAAACAGAAACCAGCACCTGAAGTAATTGCATCAAAACACATCAAGACGCCCTCGGTCCAACCAAACCAGTTAAATGCTGTGAATGGGACCATCCTGAGTATAGAATCTTCACCCCTCCAAACCTCCTCAAAACCAAACCATATACAATTGATTACACAACCGAAAAGTCAAATAAAGAAAAAAGAAAACTCCCCAAGAACTCAGGATAAAGATAAGATGAAAGAGGAGTCTGATGAAAGGGTCTTAAATAATGAAGTCAGTGTAAATCACACAGTAATGATCCACCAGACAGATGAAACGCAATCACTCCAGGTCCAATCAACAAACCAGGAATTAAGGCATCAAAATGGCCCAATCTTCGTGGATATCGAACAAAACATAACAGATAAATACAAGCAAAGTCAACCTATAAAAAGAGCAGATGAAAAGGAAAACAAAAGAACACCAATAAAAATAAACTTAAACGAAGATGGACGAATCTGCAGTACTTACCAACCAAACAAACAAACAAGGCGCATACATATACCACAAAACCCGATCATTGATAAAAATACGGACAGGACAAATGAACCAACCACCTATCTGAGAAGAACAGACGGTCCATTCGAATATCTAATAATAAAAACATTAAGTCAAGGGAGAAGAATAATTACAAAAGGGGAAACAACAGTAAATTCAAACCCAGAAGAAGACACACAAGCTAAAACGAGCTCACAATTACAAGCAGAAATAAATAATAAACTGACATTTATACCGGAATACCAGACATCAGGACCACAAGATTTTCTGAATAGAGGTAACATAATGAGGCTATTAAGTGAAATTCCAGAATTGAATGACATAGAATCTCAAGATCTCTTGTCAGTAGAATTTAGGTGCACCAAAAATATGTCAGAGGTAGAAGAGTCCTTAACCACCTGGTCAACTAAAGAAATAGTTGATAGAATACTTGAAATGAGTTCGTCATTTGAAGCCTGGGGCATTACACTGAGGCGAGACGATCGGAAAAAATATCCTTTTCCACTTTTAAAAACTTTAACCTTATGTAAAAACACAAAGGCTGAGGGGAACATCCAAAAATCATGTTTAAAAGGAGCGTGTGGGGTTTCTCCGCAAAAAAATACACTACAAAATAGACAAGAAAATGCAGCGGCACAAAGAGGCACCCGTGAACAGGCAACAGATTGGACCTGGGTGGCTTCGGCTTTGAGCAAAAAATGCTCCTAACAAGACGAGACATTTAGAAAAAGATACCATGTTACACCCACGGTCAACAGCTGATAATCAAGAGAAATCCATTGCTGCAAATCCGCACACGATCAGCCTCTGTTCCTGGAACGTACATGGTTTCAGCAGCTTGTGCCATGACCACGAAACTGCAAACTTCTTGGATCAACACGACTTAATACTGCTACAAGAAACCTGGAACCTACACCAAATCTCCATCCCGGGATACATCGAATTTCACGTCCTCGCCGAAAAACACTCTAACTTTGGTCATCCTAGAGGAGGCTTATCAACGTATATCGCCCAACAACACAGATGGCATACTGAAGAAGTAGACACTGTGGTTAAATGGATACAAGTAATAAAACTCACGGAGAAATCGGTCGCCGGCACAGGCTCTTGTAATCTACTACTGCTCAACGTTTATGTTCATCCGGAAAAGAAGGAAAAAAACGAAAAACTGATTACTCTACTCACCTTGATCAGGGCCTTGCAACTCACTCATGAGACGTATTCCATGATTATATCAGGTGATTTTAATAGCAACCTAACAAAAGATGACAAGATAATGCAAGCTCTTGAAGAACTGGGCCTTTTTATTCTAAATAAGGAAGTCAGTGGGAATAGTGGTATACCTATAACCTTTCTAAGCGGTAACCGAAAGTCAACAATAGACTTCACAATATTGAGTAACAGCTTGTTACCAACGGTGAGTGATTTTTCAGTGGAGCAACGTGTGGAAAGTGATCATTTCCCTCTAATTACCAAAATGATAATGTTGGTTACCAAGACGGAAAAACAAAATACCATCATCCAGTATACTGAAAAATTTAATCTACGTAAACTAAAATGGAGAGGAAAGGATATAAAACCAACAATGGATAAAATCAAAAACGAACTGCTTAGTTTAACACCGGAAGAAAAAGGAAATCTGGTAAAAACATGGGAACATCTATGCGAAGCAGTAACAAATAATCCCCCACGTACAAATCAAAACCCAATAAGATTCAACACTGGCAAAAAGCCTTGATACACTACTACCCTGAGGGAAGAAAAAAGAAAAATTGCACGCGAAGTCCGCAAGCAGGCATCATTGATAAAAAATGGAAAAAAATCAAATAAATCGGAATTGAAAGTTATGCGAAAAAAATATAAGATCATGCTAAGGAGCGCAAAAACACTGTACCATGAGGAAATGTGGACTAACTTACTAATAGCAAGTGAACATAAAAATGCCAGTACATTTTGGGGTATTATCAATAAACTGACAAGGGGGAATACTCTAAAACAGGAGGCAGGTATTGGAGAAAGTATATGGACCCAGCATGTTGAAAACATGTTCAGCGACAGGACGGGAGGTGAAAAAAGGCACTGTAATCCGGAGTGCAAAGTATGCACTAGAAACTGCGAGCATGCAGAAAATTTGCCGGGAAAAGGAGTTAATGCTCCAGGAGACAAGCTGAAGCAATCGTTGGGTAGTGGAAACGAGAACAACCCCAAAAATTCACAGTTTAGTAAATCAGAAAAAATAGTGAATGCCGTGACCGACACCCTAGTAACAACAGACCAGCTTAAAGACAAAATAAAACGCCTGAAAAAAGAGGGTGCAGCGGGTCCAAACGGGCTCCCAAATGCTATTTTTAAATATTCGCCTGAATTTTGGGCAGAATATTTAACTCCACTCTTCAATGCAATCTATAACCAGAACAAACCACCAAGATCCTGGAATGGGAGCATAATTCACCCCATTTTTAAACACGGTGATCACAACGAGCCGGGGAACTACAGGCTGATATCGCTAACGGATGTTGAGGCAAAACTATATGGATCATGCCTATTATCACTCCTTCAGGACTGGATGGAAGATACGAACATAATACCAATGTTCCAAACTGGTTTCCGGCCAAGGACGGGTACATTGACAAACCTGACAACCCTGGCACTCCTGAAGGAAAAAGCTGCAAAAAGGGGGACGAGACTGTATGCTTGCTTAATAGACCTTCGAGCAGCTTTTGATAAAGTGAATAGATCCCGGCTATGGGAAAAATTAAGATCATGGGGTATCCCGAAGAAGTTATTGGAGGCAATTATAGTACTGCACAGCAACACCTGGGCTCGAGTAAAACTGGGAGACGGTAGCAGCGTAACGGCCGAAATAAGAACACAACAGGGCCTAAAACAAGGCTGTGTACTGGCCCCAAGTTTATTCAACTTGTACATGGCAGATATTGTCAACCACATGGAGATTGGGGAATGCCATCCACCCCACATGTCAAAAATCCCAATTCCCTTCCTGCAGTATGCAGACGATATTGTTGTTCTGAGCCAAACCCCAATAGGGTTGCAAAGATCGATCAATAATTTGACAACCTACTTGGAGCACGAATGCTTGGAACTGAATAAAGAAAAAACTAAGATTGTCCGCATTGTGGATCCTAAAAAGCAAATATTCAAATGGTATGCAAATAGCACCCCAATAAAGGAGGAAACTTCATACAAATACTTAGGTTTGAAATTGGGGCGAGGGCCGACGAACAAAGAACATAAAACCGAGCTAAAAGCAAAAACACAGTCTCTGATCTATGCATACCGGCAATTACAAAATAAACTGAGATGTCCAAATTATTCACACCTGCGGAAAGTGATCAAAGCTCAAACCCTGCCATCCTTATCATACGCACTGGCTACCTGGTGTGGCAAAGAAGCCGGGCTGTTAAACAGCCTACAAACAAAAGTATATAAGGCAGTACTAAACCTTCCAAAATCATCAGCTCCGGCGCAGGTTCGCCTAGAATTTGGCCTTCTAAATGAAAAATTTCGCAGTATGGGAACCTTTGTGAAACTTTGCCATAAAATACGCACGTCGGAAGCCAATACATTGGACAACCTGTGCTGGAAAGAAATTGAAACTCAACAGAAACAGCAAGTTCCAAACAGTTGGGGAGGCTACCTGTCACAATCACTAACCTGCATAGGAATTGAAGAATCCTGGGACATGAATCCAGACAGATCCACTTTTGATAAAATTGTAAATAATGTGGTTAAATGGGAATCCTATCTGGAAGACAAGATAATTACCGCAAAAAGACGACACGGGTGGACCGTGATAAATTCATATACCGGGATAAAACCGCAGTCCTACCTAGAAAGTCACTTTAACAATTCGTTAAACAAAGATATATAAAACATCGATTAGGTCTACAGTTCTCAAAGGACCTGCTACCAGCCTGGAAAAACTGCCACACCGACCCCCATTGTCGCCTATGCGGATATCGAAATGAAACATTACCGCACTTACTATGTGTGTGCCCGGCACTTAAGGACTTGAGGAGACGGCTTTTAAAGAACATTTTTAACAAATTGAATATTCGGACTTGTAGGCAAGCCGTAATCCAATGGCTAGATGGATCATGTCCTATGCTGGCCTGCAGAGGGGTCAAATATATGATGAAAGCCCAATCTCTCCTACAGCAAGCTGACCTTGGAATTATACCACCAAGCTGAAATTACTGACTCTTACTTGCCATTTACAAATAGTTTTAATTGCCAATATTTTAAAATGTGTTTTATGTCCTAAGTTGATCTAGATGCATTTTGTAATGATTTTTAATAATTTTATACAATAAAAAATTGACTTGACTTGACAGCCCTGCCGACCCCGTTAGTAGCTTGAAACAAGCATCCAGGCTTATCTCCAAGGCACAATGGTTCAGTATGTGCAACCATGCCCACAGCAATTCCAATGATGTCACCACAAATGGACTCCACACGAGTTTGAATAAAACAAGTATACTTTATATACAAGGATATACAAATTGAGCTCACAATACAACTTCCACATATATACAATGGCTAATATTGTTTACGGTGGGATGGGCCATTCTAATACCCAACCACCGCTTCTAAACAACAGTTATGCTGACTTTTAATCGTTCTCAACAGGTTAAGGACATTGTATCACTAGAATCACACACGTTGCAAAATACAAGAAATACTGCACTACTTAACGATGGGTTCCTGTACAGTGCCACAATGAAACAATCAATGCCTAGCATCACGATCATGTACTGAGTGTACACAAGATAATGCAACTAGGTTCGCTACCAGCATGCCCTGTTCAAGGAAGGAATAAGGTAATGCGTCACAGTGCAATTCAGTACAGTGCAGTAAACAACCAATGGAGTGCGCTACACTAGGATCCTGTATCCTGCAAGAGAAACATAACTTAGTGCCTAGCGCACTAACCCCTGAGTTTGTTAAGCACCACTAGTGTCAGACGTTGTCCAATAGTTTGATAGTTAGTTAGCAGCAAATATGCACAGTGTTATACAACTGCTTTTAGAAGTTATAACCGGTTGCCCCACAACACGGACCAACAATGACACCCAAGTGCCACTCTGGGCCCTGGCCCAGTACTGCCCCGTCTGGGACCAGCACTGGCCGAGATCTGGGCTGAAGCAACAGATGCACACAGCTGCCAACAGAAAAAGGCCAAGAAAGTGTCCTTCCGATCCTGCACCCCACCCCAGGCGATGATCCACTTTACCTGTGGGGGCGCGACCCCACTCTCCTTTCCGGCCGTAGCGCATTAGCCTCACTACAGAACCTTGTCACTATGGGCAAGGGGCGCTCTGTAAAGTAAAGCAAAATGTTTTCCCTATGGGAAGTATTATTTCCTGCTCCTAAACCAGGACTCAAAACGGCATACTCAGTCCACAACACTCATTCATCTTGCATTTTGTTGGCTAGGAAAACACTCACCAGAAGGGAACAAAACAGTCTATTTATAAAAATATACAATTTATTTTAAATAAAAAACATATGAATTCTTATGTATGGCAGGTTAAAAACATGAAATACACAAATAAAACCACCTAATGTGGGTATGGAGAAAGTTTATCGGAAAAGACACTGCTATCTGTCTTAATTATGTCATTTCGGGCCCTCGTTTGACAACAATGGGGGGAATAATGGGGCATATTATCAAGGGGGTTTATCTCCGCTTTTTTGGCTTTAAAAGCCAAGAAAGCGGAGATAAAATTATCTCCCTATTACCAAGCTGTCGCTAACACCAGTTAGTGACAGCTAATAGGAGATAGCGACCATCTTGGGCCCCGCTTTGCATGTCAGTGATATTTATCACTAATGACATGCAAAGTGGGCGTGCCAAGATGTTAGCGACTGGAAACAGTCCCTAACATCGCTATCTCCTATTACCAACTTTTGGAGATATTCGCGCTAAGCGCGAATATCTCCAAAAGCTAACACCTGCCCTGAGCAGTTCTTAGCCATGTTATCCAATGGGAGGTGGATAACATGGCTAAGAGCATTTGCTCGATAATGCATGAATATCGCTGACTTTTCAGCGATATTCATGCATTGCGGCCGTTTTTTATCGCATTTGCGATAAACCTTGCTAATAGCAAGGTTTATCTGCGATAAAAATCGGCGATGTGCGGCGATAATTTTTGTCTCTAAACAAGTTAGAGACAAAAATTATCGCTAGTTGTTGGTAATATGCCCCAATATTCCTTTAAACCAGGTTATTTGTCGACAACTCCGAATATGACTTGATGTAAGTGCGTCGACGCGTTTCGGAAGCTTAGGTTGATAATGGCTTCCTTCTTCAGGACAGTCTCTATATGTTTTCTCCACAAAATTGTATCACACCTAATGCACAAATAAAATAAGGCTATTAGCTCCTAATTTAACAATTACTATCTGCACATATTTTAATAAGATCTCATAAGGACAGCTAGACAAAATTAGCACTCACATGTCACAACTTATACTCAAGTCTATATGCAGAAAAACAATTATATCTATAAACAAGGGGCCTATATGTACTCACAGGGGGCCTATGTGTACTGGCCGGTCATTTGTATTTGTTCATGACCCTCAAGACCAACATTCTAAACATCTAAGGTCAACTTCACCTTTGTGAATTTGAACATATTTAATGTGTTTCATTTCTAAAAAAACATACATGTCAAGTTCTAAAAAAACAAACATATCAAATTTCATTTGCTGCTTGTGTATACAAACAAGATTTACTATTGTCATTTTTCCAAGAACATTATGCTAAAATCAAAAACCATCTGGTTAGTGTTATCCACACCCTTCTGGCAGCCATTCAAAGCATTCATACACCAATAATGTCGCATTTTATTATTACTAACCAATGCAGTTATGTTGCAAGAAGAAATCTACGTGGTTCGTAGTATCCCTGTTGTGGTCGCCTTCTAATGTTCGCGGACTACCACAGTCCTGTGTATAATCAGGAAGAGTACAGCATTAAGTTTTATTTAGTAGCGTATTCTGACACAATTAGTTAAAGGGCATTTGTCTATTACCTCAATATATAAGAGAACTTCAATTTCAATTCAGGTTTTTTAAGGCTGATTCAGTTGTCATATTATCCTCAAATTCCTACATGGGTTAGAGAATCCGGGTTATTTATTTACATCGTGCGTTTTATTATTTACTACGCAGAGCTCAACTTGCTATGGAATTATGATAACATAAAGTTACCTTGCACAATTCCCATGGGGCGTATATGTTTTGATGCCTCCAAGCGAATGTCTGTTCTATATTGGTACTGAAAAAGATACATTTATTTTAGAAGAAGCATCTACTGTCATCGTTGCTATATTGCATATACCTATATAAAAAAAGGTCCTTACCGAAAACAAAAACGATATATTTCGGAAAAGGGGTCCTTTCACGCAGCCAGGAAGTTTTATGCACGTGGCTGTATAATGGAATAAATTTGTGTCAATATACGTTCGACACATGTTACATACAGTTTGTCATGATTACTCGATTACAGCAAGGTATTGTCTTTATTCAGTACTACCCCCATTAATCACTCGGTGTTCGCATATTCTAGTTCGCCTCTTTTACACCGCTAAATCCGCCCTGGTAGATTGTATGAATAGGATGATTTTCTTACCTATTGGTTACACACGGCTGTCTTTCCCTGACTGCAAACGTGGCATCTTTACGATCACCGCTCGTATAGTGGGTTAAAGACTCGAGGAGCGCAAACCGTCGCTTTTAAGCCACGTAATGTAATCACGTGGTTCTGGATTCTATCGTCGCGGCAAGGCGTCACTGCGTGCGCTCTGTTTCCCCTTTTTTTTTAAATAGGGAGACAGGTAGCGTTTTAACTCAAACCAAAAACTTTATTATTCATTGTTTTTGATGCGCACCTCGTTCATTTGGCCCTGTTGATTCCGAGAAAAATACGTGGCTAGTTCGGCCAATTCTAGTTGTTGTGCACATTTGAACAAAGTGCAAAAAATTAATTTAGGGCGGCCTCGGATTCTATATTATTTTGATAGTTATGGGAAAACGTCTAATTTTTAACCTGTAATAAAGATGTCACCCACTAAAGGTATCACCTATTTATGTTTTTATCTAAAATTTCCTGGCGTAAAGATCAGGATGATCTCAATTCCTAATGTCTAAACTATAAAATATCTATGAATTGAAGCACAAACCCCATGTGGTACATATCAATTTTTTCAGTGAATGTACTCTAGTGCTATACCTATTTATTCTTATAAACAGTTAGACACTACTATTCTCATCCAGTCTTCTTTGGTATTAAGACCTCGATTAACAGTGTCTAGAGTAGAGATGTACCACTGTTCTCTATTTTTCCTTTTTGTATCAAGGTTTCCTCCTCTTTTGGAAGCTGCAATTTTCTCTATCACAAACCACGAGAATTCTGAATGTTTGTGTTTCAGCTTATTGAAATGATCAACCATGGGGGCATTTTCTTTGCTTCTTTTGAGTGCTGATCTATGTTCCAATAGGTGCAATCTTATTTCTCTGCCAGTCTCTCCTACATAAGCCAATTTGCAGGGGCACAATATTGTATATACAAGATTACTGCTCCTGCAATTATTCAGTGTTTTAGAAGTCATGGTGTAATTATTGTAAGTCAGAGTTTTTCCAACAATGCAGTTTTCGCATATTGAGCAATTACTGCACTTGTGGTTTCCTACTGCTTTGGTACCATTAATTGTGAGCTGATTGGTTTGGTTATGCTCTCTGTATGTGTGGACTGAATTCTGATGAATATTTTCATTGCGCCTAAACACAAAGATAGGTTTCAGGAGTGTGTCCTCTTTTCCATCATTTAAGATGTGCCAGCTCGAGTGAATTGCATTTTTCAATTTATTGCTGATGTTTGAAAATTGACTCACAAATACTAATTTAGAGTCAGTCACAGATTGTTTCTTTGAGACAGATTCTGGGTGTATCATACTGTCTCGGTTATAAAATCGTGCTCTTTTACACGAATTCTTAATGAGTTTTTTGGGATATCCTCTGTCCTGTAGTTTGTCACTCAGTTTATTCGCATGTTTTAGGTAATCCTCCATATTGGAGCAGTTCCTCCTGAGCCGAAGGAACTGCCCAAATGGGACATTGTCTCGTTGGGAGCGAGGGTGATAACTACTGTAGTGCAGTAGGGTGTTTTTGTCAGTGGGTTTGGAATACAGTTCCACCTCTAAAATGCCATCTTTGTTCTTTGTGGTGATATCTAGGAAGTTTACTGAGTTTCTATCATACATTGCTGAGAATCAGAGGTTTCCATCTCCCAAGTTTAACCACTTTAGAAATTCCTCAAGGGTGTCCATTTCTCCTTCCCAAATAAAGAAGATGTCGTCAATGAAGCGACGCCACAATGAGATGTTCTCAAAGAATGGCGACACCTCATTGAACACATGCCTCTCCTCGAACCTGGCCACGTATAAACATGCCAGGCTCGGCGCGCAGGTGGCCCCCATACTGGTGCCCTTGCATTGGAGAAATAGCTCGTCTCTGAATAAGAACATGTTATTTTTCAGAACTAGGGTTTTGCACTGCATAATAAACTCCAAGTTAGCACCTCTAAGGTCTGCATTCCCGAGTATCTCTTCCACTACACCGATGGTATCATTCTGTGGTATATTGGTGTACAACGCCTCTATATCGAGGGTCACCATAATTTGATTATTGGGGTTGTAGACCAGTCCTTCCACTATGGAGATCATGTGTCCTGAATCTGGCACCTATGATTTTTGTTTTATCACAAGGGGTTTGAGAAAGGTGTCCGCATATTGACTTAGCAGTTCAAGACGTGAGCCAATACAACTAACTATAGGTCTCATGGGGGGATTTTCAATGTTCTTGTGTATTTTTGGGAGACCGTATATTGCTGGTATCCTAGCATCTTTACAGTATAAGAATTCGAATTCTGCTTTACAAATCCAACTTTTCTCAAAAGCATTCTTCACTATTTCCAAAACCTTTTTATTTAGAGTCTCCAATTTAGTAAAGGGAACTCTCTGATAATGTTCTTTAACTTCTAGAAGATCCAACATTTTCATGTTGTAATCTTCTGTATTAAAAACCACCACCCCTCCGCATTTATCGGCAGGCTTGATGGTAAATTGCAGGTTGTTCTTTAAGTCTATCATAGCTTTTCTGTGTTCTTTAGACATATTATTCTTATCAGGGTATGTGTGTTCTAAAATTTTTCTCACCTTAGACTCTACAACTTTTTCAAATACTTCTACATTTTTACCAACCTGAGAAATAGCTGGAGTGAAGGTAGATTTTTGTTTGAGTCCCGAAATATTAGTGGTTGGATTGTAGTCCCTCTCTTCAAAAAATTCTTTTAATCTAATTTTACGGAAAAATGCTTTGAGGTCCTTCTCTAAATTAAATTTGTTAACATTAGCCGTAGGGGCAAACGTAAACCCTTTCTCCAGGACTTCTAATTCAATTTTGTTAAAGTGATAGCATGAGAGATTAATAATTGGAAATGTATTTGTATCATTGGGGACTATTGACGATATCGTTGACTCCTTGTATTGGGATATTCCTGAGGGGCCTGGTTGTATTGGTAATTCGTCCTGTGTCCACCCCTTGGGGCCTGATATTGTTTTCTCTGATACTGTCCTCTGTATTGGTATGGTTTCCCCCCTCTCCTTTGGCGGTTCTCTAAAAAATGGTTTCCCCCGTTTTGTTCACTATTGTAACCACCATTCCCTGAGGTAGAGCCTTCATCTTCACTGCTTGAACCAGACGTTTCAGAAAATGTGACACTTTTTTTAGCTCCCCTGTTGTATATCGGTCGGTTCTCAACATTTCTTTCCTCCCTCGCTTGTTGGAAGTAATCCTTATTTATGTAAGGGTAGACTAACTCTACACTGTATTTGTTCACATCCTTTTTAAGTTTTATAGTTTTTTTGTTTATCAAATAGTCTTTGTATCCGTCCATTTCCGCATTTAATTCATCTAACCTCTTTTTTGCATCATCTACCGCTGACATTTCCTGGAGTGCAAGTTCTAATTTTTCTATTTCTTTCCGTTCTAACACTACCCTCTCTTGTGCAGTCTCAATAATTAAAAGGATCCAGTCCCGGCTACACCTATTTGCAATATGTGTCCAGGTTTCCAAAAACTTTATATTATCAGTAAAGAGCCCTGGTTCATTACGAACCTGGAGTCCCATCGGTATAACTCCTGATCTTGCATATTGTATCAAGAACTCAGCATGGAGTTCGGTCCTCACTGCTTTTTTTCTTAAGGTTCAGTACATTGCCCCATTTGTCATTATTACCTGTAACAACCACAATCTTGTTGGTATTGTTGGTTGTAGAGCCAACTATTTTGTTAAATTGGTCTTCTGTAAATCCGAAGATTTTAAAGGGGTCCATAATGTATCCAAGACATATCAATTTAGTGGTGAGTCACTGAAAAGTGATCAGACATTTCTCTCCAGCGCAGGGCTGTACCAAGTAGGTATAAGTGAAAAAGAGGGGCTCGTAATAACCCGTAGGGAAATGGAGCACCAATATACTGTAAAGTAAAGCAAAATGTTTTCCCTATGGGAAGTATTATTTCCTGCTCCTAAACCAGGACTCAAAACGGCATACTCAGTCCACAACACTCATTCATCTTGCATTTTGTTGGCTAGGAAAACACTCACCAGAAGGGAACAAAAACAGTCTATTTATAAAAATATACAATTTATTTTAAATAAAAAACATATGAATTCCTATGTATGGCAGGTTAAAAACATGAAATACACAAATAAAACCACCTAATGTGGGTATGGAGAAAGTTTATCGGAAAAGACACTGCTATCTGTCTTAATTATGTCATTTCGGGCCCTCGTTTGACAACAATGGGGGAATAATATTCCTTTATACCAGGTTATTTGTTGACAACACCGAATATGACTTGATGTAAGTGCGTCGACGCGTTTCGGAAGCTTAGGTTGATAATGGCTTCCTTTTTCAGGACAGTCTCTATATGTTTTCTCCACAAAATTGTATCGCACCTAATGCACAAATAAAATAAGGCTATTAGCTCCTAATTTAACAATTACTATCTGCACATATTTTAATAAGATCTCATAAGGACAGCTAGACAAAATTAGCACTCACATGTCACAACTTATACTCAAGTCTATATGCAGAAAAACAATTATATCTATAAACAAGGGGCCTATATGTACTCACAGGGGGCCTATGTGTACTGGCCGGTCATTTGTATTTGTTCATGACCCTCAAGACCAACATTCTAAACATCTAAGGTCAACTTCACCTTTGTGAATTTGAACATATTTAATGTGTTTCATTTCTAAAAAAACATACATGTCAAGTTCTAAAAAAACATACATATCAAATTTCATTTGCTGCTTGTGTATACAAACAAGATTTACTATTGTCATTTTTCCAAGAACATTATGCTAAAATCAAGAACCATCTGGTTAGTGTTATCCACACCCTTCTGGCAGCCATTCAAAGCATTCATACACCAATAATGTCGCATTTTATTATTACTAACCAATGCAGTTATGTTGCAAGAAGAAATCTACGTGGTTCGTAGTATCCCTGTTGTGGTCGCCTTCTAATGTTCGCGGACTACCACAGTCCTGTGTATAATCAGGAAGAGTACAGCATTAAGATTTATTTAGTAGCGTATCCTGACACAATTAGTTAAAGGGCATTTGTCTATTACCTCAATATATAAGAGAACTTCAATTTCAATTCAGGTTTTTTAAGGCTGATTCAGTTGTCATATTATCCTCAAATTCCTACATGGGTTAGAGAATCCGGGTTATTTATTTACATTGTGCATTTTATTATTTACTACGCAGAGCTCAACTTGCTATGGAATTATGATAACATAAAGTTACCTTGCACAATTCCCATGGGGCGTATATGTTTTGATGCCTCCAAGCGAATGTCTGTTCTATATTGGTACTGAAAAAGATACATTTATTTTAGAAGAAGCATCTACTGTCATCGTTGCTATATTGCATATACCTATATAAAAAAAGGTCCTTACCGATAACAAAAACGATATATTTCGGAAAAGGGGTCCTTTCACGCAGCCAGGAAGTTTTATGCGCGTGGCTGTATAATGGAATAAATTTGTGTCAATATACGTTCGACACATGTTACATACAGTTTGTCATGATCACTCGATTACAGCAAGGTATTGTCTTTATTCAGTACTACCCCCATTAATCACTCAGTGTTTGCATATGCTAGTTCGCCTCTTTTACACCGCTAAATCCGCCCTGGTAGGTTTTACGAATAGGATGATTTTCTTACCTATTGGTTACACACGGCTGTCTTTCCCGGACTGCAAACGTGGCATCTTTACGATCACCGCTCGTATAGTGGGTTAAAGACTCGAGGAGCGCAAACCGTCGCTTTTAAGCCACGTAATGTAATCACGTGGTTCTGGATTCTATCGTCGCAGCAAGGCGTCACTGCGTGCTCTCTGTTTCCCCTTTTTTTTAAAAAAAGGGAGACAGGTAGTGTTTTAACTCAAACCAAAAACTTTATTATTCATTGTTTTTGATGCGCACCTCGTTCATTTGGCCCTGTTGATTCCGAGAAAAATACGCGGCTAGTTCGGCCACTTCTAGTTGTTGTGCACATTTGAACAAAGTGCAAACTAATAATTTAGGGCGGCCTCGGATTCTATATTATTTTGATAGTTATGGGAAAACGTCTAATTTTTAACCTGTAATAAAGATGTCACCCACTAAAGGTATCACCTATTTATGTTTTTATCTAAAATTTCCTGGCGTAAAGATCAGGATGATCTCAATTCCTAATGTCTAAACTATAAAATATCTATGAATTGAAGCACAAACCCCATGTGGTACATACCAATTTCTTTCAGTGTATGTACTCTAGTGCTATACCTATTTATTCTTATAAACAGTTCTACACTACTATTCTCATCCAGTCTTCTTTGGTATTAAGACCTCGATTAACAGTGTCTAGAGTAGAGATGTACTACTGTTCTCTATTTTTCCTTTTTGTATCAAGGTTTCCTCCTCTTTTGGAAGCTGCAATTTTCTCTATCACAAACCACGAGAATTCTGTATGTTTGTGTTTCAGCTTATTGAAATGATCAACCATGGGGGCATTTTCTTTGCTTCTTTTGAGTGCTGATCTATGTTCCAATAGGTGCAATCTTATTTCTCTGCCAGTCTCTCCTACATAAGCCAATTTGCAGGGGCACAATATTGTGTATACAAGATTACTGCTCCTGCAATTATTCAGTGTTTTAGAAGTCATGGTGTTATTATTGTAAGTCAGAGTTTTTCCAACAATGCAGTTTTCGCATATTGAGCAATTACTGCACTTGTGGTTTCCTACTGCTTTGGTACCATTAATTGTGAGCTGATTGGTTTGGTTATGCTCTCTGTATGTGTGGACTAAATTCTGATGAATATTTTCATTGCGCCTAAACACAAAGATAGGTTTCAGGAGTTTGTCCTCTTTTCCATCATTTAAGATGTTCCAGCTCGAGTGAATTGCATTTTTCAATTTATTGCTGATGTTTGAAAATTGACTCACAAATACTAATTTAGAATCAGTCACAGATTGTTTCTTTGAGACAGATTCTGGGTGTATCATACTGTCTCGGTTATAAAATTGTGCTCTTTTACACAAATTCTTAATGAGTTTTTTGGGATATCCTCTGTCCTGTAGTTTGTCACTCAGTTTATTCGCATGTTTTAGGTAATCCTCCATATTGGAGCAGTTCCTCCTGAGCCGAAGGAACTGCCCAAATGGGACATTGTCTCGTTGGGAGCGAGGGTGATAACTACTGTAGTGCAGTAGGGTGTTTTTGTCAGTGGGTTTGGAATACAGTTCCACCTCTAAAATGCCATCTTTGTTCTTTATGGTGATATCTAGGAAGTTTACTGAGTTTCTATCATACATTGCTGAGAATCGGAGGTTCCCATCTCCCAAGTTTAACCACTTTAGAAATTCCTCAAGGGTGTCCATTTCTCCTTCCCAAATAAAGAAGATGTTGTCAATGAAGCGACGCCACAATGAGATGTTCTCAAAGAATGGCGACACCTCATTGAACACATGCCTCTCCTCGAACCTGGCCACGTATAAACATGCCAGGCTCGGCGCGCAGGTGGCCCCCATACTGATGCCCTTGCATTGGAGAAATAGCTCGTCTCTGAATAAGAACATGTTGTTTTTCAGAATTAGGGTTTTGCACTGCATAATAAACTCCAAGTTAGCACCTCTAAGGTCTGCATTCCCGAGTATCTCTTCCACTACACCGATGGTATCATTCTGTGGTATATTGGTGTACAACGCCTCTATATCGAGGGTCACCATAATTTGATTATTGGGGTTGTAGACCAGTCCTTCCACTATGGAGATCATGTGTGCTGAATCTCGCACATATGATTTTTGTTTTAAAACAAGGGGTTTTAGAAAGGTGTCCGCATATTGACTTAGCGGTTCAAGACGTGAGCCAATACAACTAACTATAGGTCTCATGGGGGGATTTTCAATGTTCTTGTGTATTTTTGGGAGACCATATATCGCTGGTATCCTAGCATCTTTACAGTATAAGAATTCGAATTCTGCTTTACAAATCCAACTTTTCTCAGAAGCATTCTTCACTATTTCCAAAACCTTTTTATTTAGAGTCTCCAATTTAGTAAAGGGAACTCTCTGATAATGTTCTTTAACTTCTAGAAGATCCAACATTTTCATGTTGTATTCTTCTGTATTAAAAACCACCACCCCTCCGCATTTATCGGCAGGCTTGATGGTAAATTGCAGGTTGTTCTTTAAGTCTATCATAGCTTTTCTGTGTTCTTTAGACATATTATTCTTATCAGGGTATGTGTGTTCTAAACTTTTTCTCACCTTAGACTCTACAACTTTTTCAAATACTTCTACATTTTTACCAACCTGAGAAATAGCTGGAGTGAAGGTAGGTTTTTGTTTGAGTCCCGAAATATTAGTGGTTGGATTGTAGTCCCTCTCTTCAAAAAATTCTTTTAATCTAATTTTACGGAAAAATGCTTTGAGGTCCTTCTCTAAATTAAATTTGTTAACATTAGCCGTAGGGGCAAACGTAAACCCTTTCTCCAGGACTTCTAATTCAATTTTGTTAAAGTGATAGCATGAGAGATTAATAATTGGAAATGTATTTGTATCATTGGGGACTATTGACGATATCGTTGACTCCTTGTATTGGGATATTCCTGAGGGGCCTGGTTGTATTGGTAATTCGTCCTGTGTCCACCCCTTGGGGCCTGATATTGTTTTCTCTGATACTGTCCTCTGTATTGGTATGGTTTCCCCCCTCTCCTTTGGCGGTTCTCTAAAAAATGGTTTCCCCCATTTTGTTCACTATTGTAACCACCATTCCCTGAGGTAGAGCCTTCATCTTCACTGCTTGAACCAGACGTTTCAGAAAATGTGACACTTTTTTTAGCTCCCCTGTTGTATATCGGTCGGTTCTCAACATTTCTTTCCTCCCTCGCTTGTTGGAAGTAATCCTTATTTATATAAGGGTAGACTAACTCTACACTGTATTTGTTCACATCCTTTTTAAGTTTTAGAGTGTTTTTGTTCATCAAATAGTCTTTGTATCCGCCCATTTCCGCATTTAATTCATCTAACCTCTTTTTTGCATCATCTACCGCTGACATTTCCTGGAGTGCAAGTTCTAATTTTTCTATTTCTTTCCGTTCTAACACTACCCTCTCTTGTGCAGTCTCAATAATTAAAAGGATCCAGTCCCGGCTACACCTATTTGCAATATGTGTCCAGGTTTCCAAAAACTTTATATTATCAGTAAAGAGCCCTGGTTCATTACGAACCTGGAGTCCCATGGGTATAACTCCTGATCTTGCATATTGTATCAAGAACTCAGCATGGAGTTCGGTCCTCACTGCTTTTTTCTTAAGGTTCAGTACATTGCCCCATTTGTCATTATTACCTGTAACAACCACAATCTTGTTGGTATTGTTGGTTGTAGAGCCAACTATTTTGTTAAATTGGTCTTCTGTAAATCCGAAGATTTTAAAGGGGTCCATAATGTATCCAAGACATATCAATTTAGTGGTGAGTCACTGAAAAGTGATCAGACATTTCTCTCCAGCGCAGGGCTGTACCAAGTAGGTATAAGTGAAAGAGAGGGGCTCGTAATAACCCGTAGGGAAATGGAGCACCAATATACTGTAAAGTAAAGCAAAATGTTTTCCCTATGGGAAGTATTATTTCCTGCTCCTAAACCAGGACTCAAAACGGCATACTCAGTCCACAACACTCATTCATCTTGCATTTTGTTGGCTAGGAAAACACTCACCAGAAGGGAAGAAAAACAGTCTATTTATAAAAATATACAATTTATTTTAAATAAAAAACATATGAATTCCTATGTATGGCAGGTTAAAAACATGAAATACACAAATAAAACCACCTAATGTGGGTATGGAGAAAGTTTATCGGAAAAGACACTGCTATCTGTCTTAATTATGTCATTTCGGGCCCTCGTTTGACAACAATGGGGGAATAATATTCCTTTAAACCAGGTTATTTGTTGACAACACTGAATATGACTTGATGTAAGTTCGTCAACGCGTTTCGGAAGCTTAGGTTGATAATGGCTTCCTTCTTCAGGACAGTCTCTATATGTTTTCTCCACAAAATTGTATCGCACCTAATGCACAAATAAAATAAGGCTATTAGCTCCTAATTTAACAATTACTATCTGCACATATTTTAATAAGATCTCATAAGGACAGCTAGACAAAATTAGCACTCACATGTCACAACTTATACTCAAGTCTATATGCAGAAAAACAATTATATCTATAAACAAGGGGCCTATATGTACTCACAGGGGGCCTATGTGTACTGGCCGGTCATTTGTATTTGTTCATGACCCTCAAGACCAACATTCTAAATATCTAAGGTCAACTTCACCTTTGTGAATTTGAACATATTTAATGTGTTTCATTTCTAAAAAAACATACGTCAAGTTCTAAAAAAACATACATATCAAATTTCATTTGCTGCTTGTGTATACAAACAAGATTTACTATTGTCATTTTTCCAAGAACATTATGCTAAAATCAAGAACCATCTGGTTAGTGTTATCCACACCCTTCTGGCAGCCATTCAAAGCATTCATACACCAATAATGTCGCATTTTATTATTACTAACCAATGCAGTTATGTTGCAAGAAGAAATCTACGTGGTTCGTAGTATCCCTGTTGTGGTCGCCTTCTAATGTTCGTGGACTACCACAGTCCTGTGTATAATCAGGAAGAGTACAGCATTAAGTTTTATTTAGTAGCGTATCCTGACACAATTAGTTAAAGGGCATTTGTCTATTACCTCAATATATAGGAGCACTTCAATTTCAATTCAGGTTTTTTAAGGCTGATTCAGTTGTCATATTATCCTCAAATTCCTACATGGGTTAGAGAATCCGGGTTATTTATTTACATTGTGCGTTTTATTATTTACTACGCAGAGCTCAACTTGCTATGGAATTATGATAACATAAAGTTACCTTGCACAATTCCCATGGGGCGTATATGTTTTGATGCCTCCAAGCGAATGTCTGTTCTATATTGGTACTGAAAAAGAGACATTTATTTTAGAAGGAGCATCTACTGTCATCGTTGCTATATTGCATATAAATATATAAAAAAAGGTCCTTACCGATAATAAAAACGAAATATTTCGGAAAAGGGGTCCTTTCACGCAGCCGGGTAGTTTTATGCACGTGGCTGTATAACGGAATAAATTTGTGTCAATATACGTTCGACACATGTTACATACAGTTTGTCATGATTACTCGATTACAGCAAGGTATTGTCTTTATTCAGTACTACCCCCATTAATCACTCGGTGTTCGCATATTCTAGTTCGCCTCTTTTACACCGCTAAATCCGCCCTGGTAGGTTTTATGAATAGGATGATTTTCTTACCTATTGGTTACACACGGCTGTCTTTCCCGGACTGCAAACGTGGCGTCTTTACAATCACGGCTCGTATAGTGGGTTAAAGACTCGAGGAGCGCAAACCGTCGCTTTTAAGCCACGTAATGTAATCACGTGGTTCTGGATTCTATCATCGCGGCAAGGCGTCACTGCGTGCGTTCTGTTTCCACTTTTTTTTAAAAAAAGGGAGACAGGTAGCGTTTTAACTCAAACCAAAAACTTTATTATTCATTATTTTTGATGCGCATCTCGTTCATTTGGCCCTGTTGATTCCGAGAAAAATACGCGGCTAGTTCGGCCAATTCTAGTTGTTGTGCACATTTGAACAAAGTGCAAAATAATAAGTTAGGGCGGCCTCGGATTCTATATTATTTTGATAGTTATGGGAAAACGTCTCATTTTTAATCTGTAATAAAGATGTCACCCACTAAAGGTATCACCTATTTATGTTTTTATCTAAAATTTCCTGGCGTAAAGATCAGGATGATCTCAATTCCTAATGTCTAAACTATAAAATATCTATGAATTGAAGCACAAACCCCATGTGGTACATACCAATTTTTTTCAGTGTATGTACTCTAGTGCTATTATTTCTTATAAACAGTTCTACACTACTATTCTCATCCAGTCCTCTTTGGTATTAAGACCTCGATTAACAGTGTCTAGAGTAGAGATGTACCACTGTACTCTATTTTTCCTTTTTGTATCAAGGTTTCCTCCTCCTTTGGAAGCTGCAATTTTCTCTATCACAAACCATGAGAATTCTGTATGTTTGTGTTTCAGCTTATTGAAATGATCAACCATGGGGGCATTTTCTTTGCTTGTTTTGAGTGCTGATCTATGTTCCAATAGGCGCAATCTTATTTCTCTGCCAGTCTCTCCTACATAAGCCAATTTGCAGGGGCACAATATTATGTATACAAGATTACTGCTCCTGCAATTATTCAGTGTTTTAGAAGTCATGGTGTAATTATTGTAAGTCAGAGTTTTTCCAACAATGCAGTTTTCGCAAATTGAGCAATTACTGCACTTGTGGTTTCCTACTGCTTTGGTACCAATAATTGTGAGCTGATTGGTTTGGTTATTCTCTCTGTATGTGTGGACTAAATTCTGACGAATATTTTCATTGCGCCTAAACGCAAAGATAGGTTTCAGGAGTTTGTCCTCTTTTCCATCATTTAAGATGTGCAAGCTCGAGTGAATTGCATTTTTCAATTTATTGCTGATGTTTGAAAATTGACTCACAAATACTAATTTAGAGTCAGTCACAGATTGTTTCTTTGAGACAGATTCTGGGTATATCATACTGTCTCGGTTATAAAATCGTGCTCTTTTACACAAATTCTTAATGAGTTTTTTGGGATATCCTCTGTCCTGTAGTTTGTCACTCAGTTTATTCGCATGTTTTAGGTAATCCTCCATATTGGAGCAGTTCCTCCTGAGCCGAATTAACTGCCCAAATGGGACATTGTCTCGTTGGGAGCGAGCGTGATATCTACTGTAGTGCAGTAGGGTGTTTTTGTCAGTGGGTTTGGAATACCGTTCCACCTCTAAAATGCCATCTTTGTTCTTTATGGTGATATCTAGGAAGTTTACTGAGTTTCTATCATACATTGCTGAGAATCAGAGGTTCCCATCTCCCAAGTTTAACCACTTTAGAAATTCCTCAAGGGTGTCCATTTCTCCTTCCCAAATAAAGAAGATGTCATCAATGAAGCGACGCCACAATGAGATGTTCTCAAAGAATGGCGACACCTCATTGAACACATGCCTCTCCTCGAACCTGGCCACGTATAAACATGCCAGGCTCGGCGCGCAGGTGGCCCCCATACTGGTGCCCTTGCATTGGAGAAATAGCTCGTCTCTGAATAAGAACATGTTGTTTTTCAGAACTAGGGTTATGCACTGCATAATAAACTCCAAGTTAGCACCTCTAAGGTCTGCATTCCCGAGTATCTCTTCCACTACACCGATGGTATCATTCTGTGGTATATTGGTGTACAACGCCTCTATATCGAGGGTCACCATAATTTGATTATTGGGGTTGTAGACCAGTCCTTCCACTATGGAGATCATGTGTGCCGAATCTCGCACATATGATTTTTGTTTTAATACAAGGGGTTTTAGAAAGGTGTCCGCATATTGACTTAGCGGTTCAAGACGTGAGCCAATACAACTAACTATAGGTCTCATGGGGGTATTTTCAATGTTCCTGTGTATTTTTGGGAGACCGTATATCGCTGGTATTCTAGCATCTTTACAGTAAAAGAATTCAAATTCTGCTTTACAAATCCAACTTTTCTCAAAAGCATTCTTCACTATTTCCAAAACCTTTTTATTTAGAGTCTCCAATTTAGTAAAGGGAACTCTCTGATAACGTTCTTTAACTTCTAGAAGATCCAACATTTTCATGTTGTAATCTTCTGTATTAAAAACCACCACCCCTCCGCCTTTATCGGCAGGCTTGATGGTATGTTGCAGGTTGTTCTTTAAGTCTATCATAGCTTTTCTGTGTTTTTTAGACATAATATTCTTATCAGGGTATGTGTGTTCTAAAATTTTTCTCACCTTAGACTCTACAACTTTTTCAAATACTTTTACATTTTTACCAACCTGAGAAATAGCTGGAGTGAAGGTAGATTTTTGTTTGAGTCCAGAAATATTAGTGGTTGGATTGTAGTCCCTCTCTTCAAATATGCACAGTGTTATACAACTGTTTTTAGAAGTTATAACCAGTTGCCCCACAACACGGACCAACAATGACACCCAAGTGCCACTCTGGGCCCTGGCCCTGTACTGCCCCGTCTGGGACCAGCACTGGCCGAGATCTGGGCTGAAGCAACAGATGCACACAGCTGCCAACAGAGAAAGGCCAAGAAAGTGTCCCTCCGATCCCGCACCCCACCCCAGGCGACGATCCACTTTACCTGTGGGGGCGCGACCCCACTCTCCTTTCCTGCCGCAGCGCATTAGCCTCACTACAGAATCTTGTCACTATGGGCAAGGGGCGCTCTGGCCAGTAGTTCAGCTCATGCGGGGCTGCCAGTCCGGGCCGCCGATGTTCAGCACAAACTCCTTCCACGAAGCATTACACACAACACACAGGTGCCACCCCACATTGCTTTCTAGGGCCCAATCACTTGGCCCTCCTCTCCAGGCTGTTAGGACTTCTTCAATCAATCAATCAATTAATCAGGACAGTTGTAAAGTGCACTACATACCGTAAGGGTCTCAAGGCACTGGGGGTGTGGGGGTTGCTGCTACTGATTGAAGAGCCAGGTCTTGAGTAGTCTTCTTAAGGCCAGTAGGTCTTGGTTCTGCCGAAGGTTGGTGGGGAGGGTGTTCCAGGTCTTGACGGTGAGGTGGGTGAAAGATCTGCCTCCGGTAGTCGTTCTTCAGATGCGGGGGACAGCGGTGACGGCAAGGTCGGCAAAGTGGAGCTTGCGGGTGGGGGTGTAGAAGCTGAGTCGTCTGTTGAGGTACGCTGTGCTGGTGTCATGGAGGGCTTTGTGTGCGTGGATGAGGAGCTTGAAGGTTATCTTCTTGTTTATGGTGAGCCAGTGTAGGTCTCTCGGGTGGGGAGTTATATAGCTGCGGTGGGGGATGTCGAGGATCAGACGTTCCGAGGTGTTCTGGATGCGTTGCAGCTATTTCAGGAGCTTGACCGATGCTCCTGCGCAGAGGGCGTTACCGTAGTCCAGCCTGCTGGTGACGAGGGCATGGGTGACTGTTTTTCTTGTTTCAGTGAGGATCCACTTGAAGATCCTACGCAGCATCCGGAGGGTGCTGAAGGAGGAGGAGGAGACAGCATTGACCTGCTTAGTCATGGTGAGGGTGGAGTCGAGGACTCCTAGGTTGCGTGCATGGTCTGTGGGTGTCAGAGCAGTTCCCAGTGTCGTCGGTCATCAGGAGTCGTCCCAGGCCGAGGGGCTGGACCCAAGGATGAGGACATCCAACTTGTCCGAGTTCAGCTTCAGTCAGCTATTCCTCATCCTGTCGGCGACAGCCTTCAATGCCTCGCGGAGGTTGGTTTTGGCTGTGTGAGAGTCCTAGGTGAAAGAGATGATCAGCTGGGTGTCGTCGGCATAGGGGATGATGTTGAGGTCATGTTGACGGGCGACGAGGGTGAGGTGTGCCATTTAGATATTGAACAGCGTCGGGCTGAGGGACGAGCCCTGGGGTACGCCGCAGATGATCTCGGTGGAATGGGAGTGGAAGGGGGTGAGGCGGACGCTCTGAGTTCTGCCGGAGAGGAAGGATGTGGTCCAGTCCATGGTCTTTCCTTGGATTTTGGCATCGTATAGGCGTGTGCGTAGGGTGCGGTGGAAGACCGTGTCGAAGGCGGTTGACAGGTCCAGGAGGATGAGGGCCACTATTTCTCCATTGTCTAGCAGGGTCCTGATGTCATCTGTGGTGGCAATGAGGACGGTCTTGGTGCTGTGGTTGCTGCGAAAACCAGACTGGTATGGGTCAGGATGTTGTTGTCTTGGAGATAGCGGGTCAGCTGTTTGTTGACGATTTTCTCGGTGACCGGGGAGCAGGGAGATGGGCCGGAAGTTCTTGAGGTCTTTTGGGGTCTGCCTTTGGTTTCTTGAGTAAGGCGTTGATCTCTGCATGTTTCCAGCTTTCCGGGAAGGTTGCTATCTTGAAGGAGATGTTGATGATCTTGCTGAGATGGGGTGCGTTGGATGCGCTGGCTTTGTTGAAGATGTGGTGGGGGCATGGGTCAAGTGGTGAGCCGGAGTGGATGGTCTTCATGATCTCGGTGGTGTCCTTGGTGTTGACGTTTGTCCAGGAGAGTAGATGGTTGGTGCGTGTGGTGGTGGTGGGGTGGTGATCGTCAGGGCGGTCTTGGTATTGAAGCTGTTGTGGATGTCGGTGATCTTGCGGTGGAAGAAGGTAGCCAGTGAGTTGCATAGGTCTTGTGAAGGCGGGATGTCGTTGCCATTGGAGCTGTGGTTGGAGAGTTCCTTCACAATGTTGAAGAGGTCCTTGCTATTTTGTGCATTGTTGTCTAGGTGGTCCCTCTTGGCGGCTCTGAAGAGTTGGTGGTATCTGCGGGTGGAGGTCTTGTGGACTGTGTAGCTTTCCGGTGATCGTTCGAGGAGCCAGTTCTTCTCCAGTTTTTGGCATGTTCTTTTGGAGGCCTGGAGGTCTTTGGTGAACCAGGTGGCTTTCTTGCTAGTGTGGCTGGTGGAGGGTGTCTTGAGCAGGGTGAGAGTATTGGCGCAGTCATCAATCCATTGTCTAAGGTTGTGGGTGGCGGTTTAGGGGTCGGAGGAGTTGGCGGGTGGGTTCTGGGCAAGGGTGGTGGTTAACTGGTCATCAGTGACTTTGCTCCAGCATCGTCGAGGCAGCAGGTGTGTGCAGTGGTGAGTGGTGGGCTTCCTGAAGGTGAAGTGGATACAGTGGTGGTTGGTCCAGTGGGGTTCAGTGGTGTGGTTGAAGGAGACCTGGTGACTTGCGGTGAAGATGGGGTCAAGCGTGTGGCCGGCGGTGTGGGTGGGTGTTGTCATGAGCTGTCTGAGACCAACGTTGGCGAGATTGTCAAGCAGGGTGGTGGAGTTGGTGTTGTTGTTGCTCTTGAGATGAAAGTTCAGGTCTGCTAGGAGGATGTAGTCTGTGGAGGCGAGGGCTTGTGTGCTGACGAAGTCGGCGATGGAGTCGCTGTACTGTGGTCGGGGTCCAGGGGGTCTGATGAGGGTTCCTCTGAGGGTGGTGTTGAGGTAAGTGTGGATTTGGAAGTGCATGTGTTTGGTGGTGCTAAGGGTGTCGTCGTTGTTGGTCGATGCTCTAAGGGTGTTCCTGTGGACAATGGTGATTCCTCCTCCTGTTACGTTGGTGTGGTCCCTGCGCGTGATCTGGTATCCTTCCAGGATGACAATGGCAATGTCGGGTGCTGAGGAGGGGGTTCAACCAGGTCTCTGTCAGGAAGGCGACATCTGGGGAGGTTGAGTTGAGGAGGTCCCAGAGCTCGACGGCGTGTTTGCCGGCGGAGGGGGTGTTGAGGATGATGCATCTGAGGTTGTTGAGTTCCTTGGTGGGTGATTGGCTGGCCGGATGCTGGTGAAGTTGCAGTTCCGGCAGGTGAAGGGTCCCTGGGTGCGCTTCGGGGTTGCCTGGTAGCAGGAGTGTTCTCTACCGGGTGGGTTCTGGGCAAGGGTGGTGGTTAACTGGTCATCAGTGACTTTGCTCCAGCATCGTAGAGGCAGCAGGTGTGTGCAGTGGTGAGTGGTGGGCTTCCTGAAGGTGAAGTGGATACAGTGGTGGTTGGTCCAGTGGGGTTCAGTGGTGTGGTTGAAGGAGACCTGGTGACTTGCGGTGAAGATGGGGTCAAGCGTGTGGCCGGCGGTGTGGGTGGGTGTTGTCATGAGCTGTCTGAGACCAACGTTGGCGAGATTGTCGAGCAGGGTGGTGGAGTTGGTGTCGTTGTTGCTCTTGAGATGAAAGTTCAGGTCTGCTAGGAGGATGTAGTCCGTGGAGGCGAGGGCTTGTGTGCTGACGAAGTCGGCGATGGAGTCGCTGTACTGTGGTTGGGGTCCAGGGGGTCTGATGAGGGTTCCTCTGAGGGCGGTGTTGAGGTAAGTGTGGATTTGGAAGTGCATGTGTTTGGTGGTGCTAAGGGTGTCGTCGTTGTTGGTCGATGCTCTAAGGGTGTTCCTGTGGACAATGGTGATTCCTCCTCCTGTTACGTTGGTGTGGTCCCTGCGCGTGATCTGGTATCCTTCCAGGATGACAATGGCAATGTCGGGTGCTGAGGATGGGGTTCAACCAGGTCTCTGTCAGGAAGGCGACATCTGGGGAGGTTGAGTTGAGGAGGTCCCAGAGCTTGACGGCGTGTTTGCCGGCGGAGGGGGTGTTGAGGATGATGCATCTGAGGTTGTTGAGTTCCTTGGTGGGTGATTGGCTGGCCGGATGCTGGTGAAGTTGCAGTTCCGGCAGGTGAAGGGTCCCTGGGTGCGCTTCGGGGTTGCCTGGTAGCAGGAGTGTTCTTTACCGGCGTTGAGTGTGTGGAGGGTGCTGTCATCGTAGTGCAGTCGGGTGTTGTGGTGTCTCCGGGGCCCAGGGGTTCTAGCGATGGGCGCGGTCCAGGCACGGACGGGCGCAGATCGGCTTGCAGCGGTCGCCATAAGAAGGGTAGGTGGGAGGGAGTAGCAGCTGGGTGGGGGAGACGGGCGAATGGGAGCGGGGCGGGCTGCAGGGGACGCAGCAGCGGGAAGCAGGACCAGCGAGGGGGCAGGGGGTGAGCGGGCATGGGAGAAAGGCAAAGCACATGCCGGGGCACAAAGTACAGTAAATAAGAAGAGAGAATTAAGCACTATTTACGGTCATAATATACAAACACAGTGATGGACAGAGCAGATCAGGGCTTGGGCACAAGGCACAAACTACAGTAAATAAGAAGAGAGAAATAAACACTATTAACAGGCACAAGATACAAAACCAGTGAGGGACAGAGCAGATCGGGCCGGGGCACAAGTCACAAAACACAGTAAATAAGAAGAGAGAATTAAACACTATTATGGGCACAAGATACAAAAACAGTGAGGGACAGAGCAGATCGGGGCCTACCAGGTGGGCCTCGAACTCCACAGCAGCTAGGTAGAAGCACGGGCGCATACCGGTGGAGCTACACGGCCTGGGGAGCGACCTGCCTGGGTGCAGGATCAAGAGTCACTTCCCGGTGCTCACTGATTTCTGGTACTCTTCACCAGCACCTTCGGTGGCACCTTCGACATGCACCCCCGGTGTGTCTGAAACTCACTCCTCCTCTGGCCTCCGATGACCAGGTGCACCTCAATACGCCTCGGCTGGCACCTTGATACGCACCCTGCATGTCTGAGTCTCACTCCGTCTCTGGGTGCACACAATATTCAGGCACTCTCCTCTAGTGCTGCAACTTAGTTTCTTGGTGCACATGATGATCCAGGCGCTCTCCACTCACGCCCTGGTTGCACCACGACACGCACACTGTGCATCTGAGTTTAACCTCTCCTCCTGATGCATACGAGGTACCAAGTGCTCTCTACTAATGCCCTGGCTACACCACCACATGCCGACCCATGTGTCGGGGACTCACTCCTTCTTAGTGCCCACAATGTCCAGGCACTAGTGCCTGGACTACACTGCAACACGCACCCCCGGCACGTCCCTCATCTCATGTCTCTTCCACGATACCCACAATCCACATGCTGTCCAACACCTGTAGCTGCACCAAGACACGTACCCTGTTCATCAGTGTCTTGACTCGCTCCCGGTGCCCATGATCACCTTAGTGGGAACAAAATGGGGTTGGCTCTAATCAGCAAGGCTGAGCCTATATATCAAATAACAAAGGAAGATGCCAGTGCTGATAATGTTTACTTAATGCTAGGACTAATCACCTACAGCAAGAACATTAATTCAAGAAAGGGTACTGCTGCTTAGTCGCAATTTTATTTTGTAGAAATTCAACAATTGTTATAAAATTTATCTTTACATCAGAGAAGAAAAACATTAGAAAAATCAAGAGAAGACGGACACATCAAACTTCATTCAATTGAACACTTCGAACATTCAAAACCTCAATCATGTCACATTCAAAAAACATTCACCGCATTCAAACCTGGCTCAAGCATACCACATATTACTGCTACAATAAAAAGGAAATACAAACTGGACCTGCATCAATTATACAATAATTCAGTACAATTGTTTAAAAATCTTACACTCCCGTAGATTTTTTACATTTTTCACCATTCATTAAGGGATAATACAAATAGGTAGTGTACACAAAATGGTACGGAGTCTGAAGGTAGAGGTGACTCCTATACACATAAGCAGACCAGTGGGATATTAGGCCTACGCGTTTCAAATCCCCTTTAGTTCGTCGGAGATTCTCATCAGGGCCTCAAGCACTACAAAAGAAGAGAGAAAAACATACACAGAAATATTTATAAAAAAGAGAATTGAGAAAATGATAACATGTGGAGAAGAGGTAAATTCAAAATGGCATACACTGTTAAAAAACACTGCACATCAAGAGTCTCAAGACTTAGTAATACACCTGTGGGGAAATGACACTGGGGTGTAGAGATGGTAATATGAAACATCTGGTAGCAAAGGCCTGCCTTGTGGTCCATAGATAACAAAAGGACCACTACTCTAAAAATAGAAATACTCAAAGCAGCGTGAGGGATCTTTTTTAACTAGACTTTTAGAATACTTACCACCCAAGAGGCTATACGTAGAACCTGTGGTGGTCGGGACGGAACGTGCTTCTCTGGGATGAAAAAGCCTGGAAGTGAAGAATGAAATCGAATGATTCGATTGAAAGTATCTAAACTAATACTATAGCGAGAAAAGACCTGGGTGTAAATCTTACCGCTCTGTGGAAGTAGGTGAGCACAGGCGGATGGAGGTTTTATTGTGTCCAAAGAAACAAACACGAATCTGCGAGGGGAAAGAAATGGAGAAGAAATGGAGGAGAAACTTTTGTGAATGGGGCCAACACATAATTTGTGCAGAAAACTAGAACGGATGGGCTTGTGTGAACATAGTGCGGACAAAGTAAGATACCTTGATATGCAGTTTATGCAACAGTCGAAAGAACCGGGAGAGGAGGCGTCGACTAATAACGGGGGCGACTCCGTCGCTGTCAGGATATGGAGACGCTGCGTGCCCGTTGTGTCGGGGGCTCCAAGTCCTGTAGGATATATAACCAATGAATTGCATAAATTAGAGGGGGAGCTGAGGATTATCAAAGCATGGGGAGTGAAAAAGAAGGAATCTCATATTGGCATCACCTTGGAGAGGCGGTCGAGAGTGAAAGGCTTCTGCTGAATTAATCCATGCTACAAAATGGGGGGCAGCGTCAGCACATGCAGAATGAATCGCGTGTACTGCGAAGGAGAGAGACAACAATCGGTTAAAATTACGGTCAAAGCAAGGGTTTGGAGAGACCTGAATGGAGGCCAAAACAGGCACACGAATGGGTCGTGAGCCCAAAGAAAACGAACGGTAATTCTTACCAGGAAGATAGATTCCAAAGGTTTCTCCTTCGCGCTGGAGCCGGGTGGCGTCAAACTTAACACTGATCACTCGTGCAGGCGCGTTACCCTGCCGGGTGAGACTCTCCTTTTTATCGCGGAGAGAGAACTGAAGCCTCTAATTGGAGGCGGTTCTAAGAGTGTGGGCTGGCTCGATCGAAATTGCCAAAGTGGAGGGGAGAGACGGGGCGTTAGTGTAATGGCCAGGGGAGGGTTGGGATTTCATGCATATAAATAAAGCCCAGGTAACGAGCACCGTGGATGTACAAGTCTGTCAATGGGATCGAGGCTGACAAGAAAAAATATTAAGAAATATTAAAAGAGAGACCAAAAAAGAGACAAAATGGTATGTCTCAGGTGCTTGGGGATAATTTATCCTAAAAGATAATGCGGGGTGGCGCTTGTATTATATCTTATGCTGGATCATAATTTGAATATTTCAGATAGTTCATTTAGACCTGACACAGCCGTGTCAAACTTGACAATTAACAGTGCTTCCCTTTTAGATAGTTGGAGGCTCAAATCGCCCCCCAGAGGGTCTTTTTCTATCCTGGAAATAACTGTCCATTTGAACTCATTGAGCCCATGTCGCATCCTAGTCCAGTGATTTACCAACGGAGCGTTCTCGACGTTTCTTTTCAACCTAGACTTGTGTTGTGATATGCGTTGGCGCACTTCTTGCTCAGTTTTACCGATGTACAAGCGATCACACGGGCATTTGATGCCATAGACTACAAATTTAGATTTGCAGTTACTGAATACCTCGTGTTTCCAAGATATGCCCTTATGCTGGAAGACAGAGCCCTGTATGGTGGTTTCACAGCAAAGGCATGTACCACATTTGTGGTGACCAAGTATAGGGGCCAGTCCCATCATTTGGCGAAGGGATGGCTGGATTTGAGTTGGCATAGAGGCTCTTACCAGATGGTTTGCGACACTGTTCTCTCTTTTATACGCAAACAAAGGTGGATCTCTCAGACTTTCATCTAAGTTCTTCACCAGGTGCCAGTTTTGCCCAATAATGCGTTTCAGCTGATTGGCATTCGGGCAAAAGGTGGTTACACAAACCTGGCGCTTCTGTTCTGGTTTCTTTTTGCGCTCCAGCAATGTTTCATGGGGGGTCCACCTGGCTCTTTTCATACAATCTTTCACCAGTTTTTTGGGGTACCCTCTGTCACAAAGTTTGGAAACGAGTTTTTCAGCATGGTGGGAGAAATCATTCTCGTACGTGCAGTTTCTGCGCACACGCAGAAACTGCCCGTAAGGCAGATTTTCTCTTAAGCTTCTCGGGTGATTGCTCTGGAATAGTAACGCCTTATTGCGATCTGTAGGTTTTATAAACAGAGTTTTTGCCAACTTGCCAGTTTTGGGGAACACCTCCACATCCAAAAAAGCGATCTTGGTTTCAGAGTGGGAAAGACTGAATTGTATGTCAGGTGTTCTGGCATTGAGCCATTGATGGAACAAGGTCAGATTGTTGATACCTCCAGTCCATACCATAAAAACATCGTCGATAAAACAATACCATTTCCCAATATGCTCTCCAAAAGGGTTATTATTATGTATGTACGTGTCCTTGTACATCAGCATAAACAGCACTGCCAACTCAGGGGCAAAAGGGCACCCCATTGCCACCCCTTTTACTTGGTAATAGAATTCTTTGTTGAAACAAAAATAATTCTTCTTTAAAGCAAAAGAAGCCAAGTCAACCAAGAACTTTGTAGGAACTCGCATGGGTCTAGGGCGTGAATCTAAAAAGAAGGAGAGCACTGCCACTGCCTCATCCTGGGGGATTTGCGTGTATAACGATGTCACGTCAAGAGTGACCAGCAAATCTGTCCCTTCACGAAAAGTTATAGTTTCCAACTTGTTTATAAAGTCGGTTGTGTCCTGTAAGTATGATACAACTTGGTTCATGAATTGTTTGAGGAAACAATCCACATACTTCGCAATGGGTTCCAAGAGAGAACCACATCCTGCCACAATGGGTCTCCCTGGAGTTCTACTCTGGTTTTTATGCACTTTAGGCAGTGCATAAAACAAGGGTACCTTTGGATGTTTGATTTGCAAGTACTCACATTCTTTTTTGCCAACAAAGCCTTGTTCGAAACCCTCCTGGATAATCACAAAAAGTTGACTCTGTAATTCATTTGTGGGATCTTTGTCAATTTTGCGATAGCAACTGGGGTCGTCTAGTTGCCTTCTTATTTCGTTGGTATAGTCTACGGTATCCCATAGTACTATAGATCCGCCTTTATCGGCTTGCTTTATCACAACTGTAGGGTTATTTTTTAAGGCAGCTAAAGCTGACATCTCTTCTCTCGTTGTGTTGAATTTAACAAACTTTTTTTCTTTTTCCATATTGGAGATTGAGGATAGTACACTTTTTTCAAAGATTACCAATTCTTTGGGATCATATTGCCAGAGGGGCAGAATGTAGACTTATTTCGTAATAGTTTAATCAATAAGAGACTAGCTGAGTTAGGGAGGGGTTTTTTTTTTAAACAGAATTTTAGTTAAAATTATTCGTGACTCAGTCTTGTTTTGTCAAGAGGTTGTGGCACCTGGTAGGTGTGCTCATGAAGCCCTCACCCACCAACCTAGTTGGTGGCATGCTTCATCATCAGGCCCACCCAGTGACACCTAACGTGTCCCGGGTGTGCTACGACGCCTGGTGACAGCGGAGCAGGTATGTCACTGTGTGTGCGGTGAAGATGTTTTAAATGTGAGTTAAAACGGCTTGGCGGGGGCCCCAGTACCCGAAGGTAGAACAAACTTTAATACCTGGGCCTCCATCAGCGGTTAAAAATAAGGCAGGTGGACGTTAGAGGGGAGTTACGACCTCCCACGTCCTTGGTAGGTCAACATGTTTCAGCCAGTGCCTTATGAATATGCTGGCTTTCTTCAGGACAATTAAAAGATGTGTGAGATTAAAACTAGTGGACGTGTGATACAGACTATGCGAAGGAGGCACTACAGGTCCACAGCAGGCTCTGGTCAGAAATCCCGACCAACCACTTTGCCTCTTCAAAAACCTTGAAGAACAATCCTTAAAACTAGCGTGGTCTTGAGAAGGGAATCCCCCCCTCTCACACATAGATACACTTTAGGGCGTGTAGACACATAGTCTGTATCACACGTCCACTAGTTTTAATCACACACATCTTTTAATTGTCCTGAAGAAAGCCAGCATATTCATAAGGTACTGGCTGAAAAGTGCCCTTTTGCCCCTGAGTTGGCAGTGCTGTTTATGTCGATGTACGAGGACACGTACATACATAATAATAACTCTTTTGGAGAGCATATTGGGAAATGGTATCGTTTTATCGACGATGTTTTTATGGTATGGACTGGAGGTATCAACAATCTGACCTTGTTCCATCAATGGCTCAATGCCAGAACACCTGACATACAATTCAGTCTTTCCCACTCTGAAACCAAGATCGCTTTTTGGATGTGGAGGTGTTCCCCAAAACTGGCAAGTTGGCAACGACTCTGTTTATAAAAACCTACAGATCGCAATAAGGCGTTACTATTCCAGAGCAATCACCCGAAAATCTGCCTTACGGGCAGTTTCTGCGTGTGCGCAGAAACTGCACATACGAGAATGATTTCTCCCACCATGCTGAAAAACTCGTTTCCAAACTTTGTGACAGAGGGTACCCCAAAAAACTGGTGAAAGATTGTATGAAAAGAGCCAGGTGGACCCCCCGTGAAACATTGCTGGAGCGCAAAAAGAAACCAGAACAGAAGCGCCAAGTTTGTGTAACCACCTTTTTCCCGAATGCCAATCAGCTGAAACACATTATTGGGCAAAACTGGCACCTGGTCAAGAACTTAGATGAAAGTCTGAGAGATCCACCTTTGTTTGCGTTTAAAAGAGAGAACAGTGTCGCAAACCATCTGGTAAGAGCCTCTATGCCAACTCAAATCCAACCATCCCTTCGACAAATGATGGGACTGGCCCCAATACTTGGTCACCACAAATGTGGTACATGCCTTTGCTGTGAAACCACCATACAGGGCTCTGTCTTCCAGCATAAGGGCATATCTTGGAAACACGAGGTATTCAGTAACTGCAAATCTAAATTTGTAGTCTATGGCATCAAATGCCCGTGTGATCGCTTGTACATCGGTAAAACTGAGCAAGAAGTGTGCCAACGCATATCACAACACAAGTCTAGGTTGAAAAGAAACGTCGAGAACGCTCCGTTGGTAAATCACTGGACTAGGATGCGACATGGGCTCAATGAGTTAAAATGGACAGTTATTTCCAGGATAGAAAAATACCCTCGGGGGGGGCGATTTGAGCCTCCAACTATCTAAAAGGGAATCACTGTTAATTGTCAAGTTGGACACGGCTGTGTCAGGCCTAAATGAACTATCTGAAACATTCAAATTATGATCCAGCATAAGATATAATACAAGCGCCACCCCGCATTATCTTTTAGGATAAATTATCCCCAAGCACCTGAGACATACCATTTTGTCTCTCCTTTGGTCTCTCTTTTAATATTTCTTAATATTTTTTCTTGTCAGCCTCGATCCCATTGACGGACTTATATCATCCACGGTGCTCGTTACCTGGGCTTCATTTATATGCATGAAATCCCAACCCTCCCCTGGCCATTACACTAATGCCCCGTCTCTCCCCTCCACTTTGGCAATTTTGATCGAGCCAGCCCACACTCTTAGAACCGCCTCCAATCAGAGGCTTCAGTTCTCTCTCCGCGATAAAAAGGAGAGTCTGACCCGGCAGGGTAACGCGCCTGCGCGAGTGATCAGTGTTAAGTTTGACGCCGCCCGGCTCCAGCGCGAAGGAGAAACCTTTGGAATCTATCTTCCTGGTAAGAATTACCGTTCGTTTTCTTTGGGCTCACGACCCATTCGTGTGCCTGTTTTGGCCTCCATTCAGGTCTCTCCAAACCCTTGCTTTGACCGTAATTTTAACCGATTGTTGTCTCTCTCCTTCGCAGTACACGCGATTCATTCTGCATGTGGAGGAGTGGAGAAGTGTGGAAGTGTGGATCACTGGTTAGAGCAGGCAGACCCTGAAGCAGAGTTCAGACCCGGGACCAGGGTTCAATTCCCGACGCGGCAGGGTCTTGAGCTCAAATGTCCACAGACTCGATAATTCTCGCTTTGGTGCCTGACCTAATCATGGTTTCACACTCTGCAACTCTGGGCATTAAGCTTGCCTAATCTCCACAACGGCCCCCCGCGGCGGGATGCCTGGCTTTCACCTTGGGGATGCCCTGTAGGGGCTATCTCACAGGGAAAAGCCAGGACGGGTTCCCAAGGCAAGCGCTTAGAGACCCCTGGGTGATAAGCGCTATATAAATCCAATATACAATACAATACAATGTGCTGACGCTGCCCCCCATTTTGTAGCATGGATTAATTCGGCAGAAGCCTTTCACTCTTGACCGCCTCTCCAAGGTGATGCCAATATGAGATTCCTTCTTTTTTACTCCCCATGCTGTGATAATCCTCAGCTCCCCCTCTAATTTATGCAATTCATTGGTTAAATATCCTACAGGACTTGGAGCCCCGGATACAACGGGCACGCAGCGTCTCCATATCCTGATAGCGACGGAGTCACCCCCGTTATAAGTCGACGCCTCCTCTCCCGGTTCATTCGACTGTTGCATAAACTGCATATCAAGGTATCCTACTTTGTCCGCACTATGTTCACTCAAGCCCATCCGTTCTAGTTTTCTGCACAAATTATGTGTTGGCCCCATTCACAAAAGTTTCTCCTCCATTTCTTCTCCATTTCTTTCCCCTCGCAGATTCATGTTTGTTTCTTTGGACACAATAAAACCTCCATCCGCCTGTGCTCACCTACTTCCACAGAGCGGTAAGATTTCCACCCAGGTCTTTTCTCGCTATAGTATTAGTTTAGATACTTTCAATTGAATCATTCGATTTCATTCTTCACTTCCAGGCTTTTTCATCCCAGAGAAGCACGTTCCGTCCCGACCCCCACAGGTTCTACGTATAGCCTCTTGGGTGGTAAATATTCTAAAAGTCTAGTGTAAAAAAGATCCCTCACGCTGCCTTGAGTATTTCTATTTTTAGAGTAGTGGTCCTTTTGTTATCTATGGACAACAAGGCAGGCCTTTGCTGCCAGATGTTTCATATTACCATCTCTACAGCCCAGTGTCATTTCCCCACGGGTGTATTACTAAGTCTTGAGACTCTTGATGTGCAGTGTTTTTTAACAGTGTATGCCATTTTGAATTTACCTCTTCTCCACATGTTATCATTTTCTCAATTCTCTTTTTTATAAATATTTCTGTGTATGTTTTTCTCTCTTCTTTTGTAGTGCTTGAGGCCCTGATGAGAATCTCCGACGAACTAAAGGGGTTTTGAAACGCGTAGGCCTAATATCCCACTGGTCTGCTTATGTGTATAGGAGTCACCTCTACCTTCAGACTCCGTACCATTTTGTGTACACTACCTATTTGTATTATCCCTTAATGAATGGTGAAAAATGTAAAAAATCTACGGGAGTGTACGATTTTTAAACAATTGTACTGAATTATTGTATAATTGATGCAGATCCAGTTTGTATTTCCTTTTTATTGTAGCAGTAGTATGTGGTATGCTTGAGCCAGGTTTGAATGCGGTGAATGTTTTTGAATGTGACATGATTGAGGTTTTGAATGTTCGAAGTGTTCAATTGAATGAAGTTTGATGTGTCCGTCTTTTCTTGATTTTTCTAATGTTTTTCTTCTCTGATGTAAAGATAAATTTTATAACAATTGTTGAATTTCTACAAAATAAAATTGCGACTAAGCAGCAGTACCCTTTCTTGAATTAATTTTCTTGCTGTGGGTGATTAGTCCTAGCATTAAGTAAACATTATCAGCACTGGCATCTTCCTTTGTTATTTGTCATGATCACCTTAGGCACCCCTTCGGATGTCTCAGGCTGCCAAAACATGGTCCCACCACGCGCCAATTGATACT